>NW_027523256.1:0-54050 GCF_052094955.1 Ictidomys tridecemlineatus
TGTGGTGCAAAAGGGACTGTTACAGAGAGTAGAGTTTAAAGAATGTGGTTCTGATGGACTGATACTGAAACCACGGTTGAAGACTGGGTGCAGAAGGACCCTTACAAAGAACAGAGATTGGAGACTGTGGTACAGAAGGACTGTTACAGAGAGCAGAGTTTAGAGACTGGGGTACAGAAGGACAATTGAAAATAGCAGAGGTTGGAGACTGGGTTTCAGAAGGATTATACAGAGAGCAGAGTTTGGACACTGAGGTGCAGAAGCAGTGTTGCAGAGAGCAGAGATTGGCAATTGAGGCACAGGAGGACTGTTGCAGAGAGCAGAGGTTAAAGTCTGAGTTTCAGAAGGAATGTTACAGAGAGCAGAGTTTAGAGACGGGGTGGAGAAGGACTGTTGCAGAGAGCAGAGGGTGTAGATTGGAGTGCAGAAGGACTGTTGCAAAGAGCAGAATTTCAAGACTGAAATTTATAAGTGCTGTTACAGATAGCGGAGGGTGGAGATTTGAGTGCAGAAGGACTGATACAGAATGCAGAGGTTGGAGTCTGGGGTGGACGAGGACAGTTACAGAGAGCAGAGGTTGGAGACTGCAGTACAGAAGGACTGTTACACAGAGCAGACGTTGGAGAGTCAGGTGCAGAAGGACAGTTACAGAGAGCACAGTTTTGAGTCTGGGGTGAAGAAGAAATGTTGCAGAGAGCAGAGTTTGGAGATTTGGGTGCAGAAGGACTTTTGCAGAGAGCAGAGGTTGGAGCCTGAGTTGTAGAAGGACAGGTGCAGAGAGCAGAGTTTGAAGAATGCAGAATAGAAGGACTGTTACAGAGAGTAGAGGTTGGAGACTGGGGTGCAGAACGAATGTCACAGAGAGTAGAGTTTTGAAACTGGGTTGCAGAAGAATCTTATAGGGACCAGAGGTTGTAGACTGTGGTGCAGAAGGACTGATGCAGAGAGCAGACGTTGGAGACTGGGGTGCAGAAGAATCATTGAAGAGAGTAGAGGTTGGAGACTTGGGTGTAGAAAAACTGTTGCAGAGAGCAGAGGTCTGAGACTGGGGTGCAGAAGAACTGTTGAAGAGAGCAGAGGTTGGAGACTGAGGTGCAGAAGGAGTGTTACAAAGAGCAGAGGTTGGAAACTGGGGTGCAGAAGAACTGATACAGAAAGCAGACTGTGGAGACTGGGGTGCAGAAGGACCTTTACAGAGAGCAGAGGTTGGAGACTGGGGTGCAGAAGGATTTTTGCAAAGAGCAAAGGTTTGATACTGGAGTGGAGATTGAATGTTGTAGAGAGCAGATGTTGGAGACTGAGGTGCAGAAGGACTGTTACAGAGAGCAGAGGTTGAAGCCTGGGGTACAGAAGGACTGATACAGAAAGCAGAGTTTGTAGACTGGGTTGCAGAAGGACCGTAACAGTGAGAAGAGTTTGGTAACTGCAGTACAGAAGGACTGTTACAGAGAGTAGATGTTGGAGACTACGGTCGAGAAGGTCTGTTGGAGAGATCAGATGTTGGAGACTTAGGTGCAGAAGGACTGTTGCAGAGAGTATGTTGTAAACTGGGGTGCAGAAAAACTGATACAGAAAGCAGATGTTGGATACTCGGGTGCAGAAGGACCCTCAGAGAGAGCACAGGTTGGAGACTGAGGTGCAGAAGGACTGTTGCAGAGAGCAGATGTTGCAGACTGAGTTGCAGAATGACTGTTACAGCGGGCAGAGTTTCCAGACTTTGTTGTAAAACGACTGATACAGAAAGCAGAGGTTGGATACTGGTTTGCATAAAGACCCTTACGGAGAACAGAGGTTGGAGACTGTGGTACAGAAGGACTGTTACAGAGAGCAGAGGTTGGAGACTGGGGTACAGAAGAACTTTTGTAGAGAACAGAAGTTGGAACTGGGTTGCGGGAGGATCGTTGCGGTGAGCAGAGTATGGAGACTGGGGTGTAGAAGGACTGTTGCAGAGAGCAGAAGTTGTAGACTGGGGTGTAGAAGGACTTTTGCAGAGAGCAGATGTTGGAGACTTGGGTCCAGAAAGACTGTTTCATAGAGCAGAGGTTGGAGACTGAGTTGCAGAAGGACGGTTAGAGAGACCAGACGTTGGAGAGTGGGGTGAAGAAGGACTTTTACAGAGAGAAGACGTTGGAGACTGGGGTGCAGAAGGATCATTGCAGAGAGCAGAGTTTGGAGACTGGGGTGTAGAAGGATCATTAAAGAGAGCAGATTTTGGAGACTGTAATGCAGAAGGACTTTTACAGAGACCAGAGGTTGAAGACGGGGGTGCAGTAGGACATTTACAGAGAGAACATGTTGGAGACTGATGTGCAGAAATACTGTTGCAGAGAGCAAAATTTGGAGACTGGGTTGCAGAAGGAGTGTTTCAGAGAGCAGAGGTTGCAGACTGAAGTACAGAAGGACCCTTACAGAGACCAGAGTTTGGAGACTGCAGTACAGAAGGACTGTTACAGAGAGCATAGGTTGGAGACAGGTGTACAGAAAGATCTTACAGACAGCATAGGTTGGAGACTGGGGTGCAGAAAGACTGTTGCGGAGAGCAGAGGTTGGAGACTGGGGTGCAGAAGGCCTGTAACAGAGAGCAGTGCTTGGAGACTGAGGTGCAGAAGAATCGTTTCTGAGAGCAGAGTTTTCAGACTTAGTTGCATAAGGACTGTTTCAGAGAGCAGTGCTTGGAGACTGAGGTGCAGAAGAATCGTTTCTGAGAGCAGAGGTTTTAGACTGGTGTGGAGAAGGACTGCTGCAGAGAGTAGAGGTTGGAGACTGAAGTGCATATGGAGTGTTGCAGATAGCAGAAGTTGGAGACTGGGTGCAGAAAGACTGACACAGAAAGCAGAGCATGATGACTGTGGTGCAGAAGGACTGTTGCAGAGATCAGAGGTTAGAGACTGAGGTGGTGAACGACTGTTGCAGAGAGAAGATGTTAGAGACTGGGGTGCAGAAGGACTGCAGCAGAGAGCAGAGATTGTAGACTGGTGTGCAGAGGACTATTGCAAAGAGCAGACGTTGCAGAATGTGGTGCAAAAGGACTGTTACAGAGAGTAGAGTTTAAAGAATGTGGTTCTGATGGACTGATACTGAAACCACGGTTGAAGACTGGGGTGCAGAAGGACCCTTACAAAGAACAGAGATTGGAGACTGTGGTACAGAAGGACTGTTACAGAGAGCAGAGTTTAGAGACTGGGGTACAGAAGGACAATTGAAAATAGCAGAGGTTGGAGACTGGGTTTCAGAAGGATTATACAGAGAGCAGAGTTTGGACACTGAGGTGCAGAAGCAGTGTTGCAGAGAGCAGAGATTGGCAATTGAGGCACAGGAGGACTGTTGCAGAGAGCAGAGGTTAAAGTCTGAGTTTCAGAAGGAATGTTACAGAGAGCAGAGTTTAGAGACGGGGTGGAGAAGGACTGTTGCAGAGAGCAGAGGTTGCAGAGTGAGGAGCAGAAGGACAGTTACAGAGATAAATGGTTTGGAGACTGGGGTGTAAAGGATTGTTACACAGAGCAGAGGTTGGAGAGTGGGGTCCAGAAGGACAGTTACAAAGAACACAGGTTTGAGACTGGGGTGGATAAAAAATGTTGCAGAGAGCAAAGGTTGAAGACTGGGGTGCAGAAGGTCTTTTGCAGAGAGCAGATTTTAGAGACTGGGGTTCAGAAGGACCCTTACAGAGAACAGAGGTTGGATACTGCGGTACCGGAGGACTGTTACAGTAATCAGAGGTTGGAGACTGGAGAGCAGAATAATTGTTGTAGAGAACAGAGTTTAGAGAGTGGGGTGCAGATGGACCATTGCAGATAGCAGAGGTTGGAGACTGGGTTTCAGAAAGATCATACAGAGAGCAGAGTTTGAACACTGAGGTGCAGAAGGACTGTTGCAGAGAGCAGAGGTTGGAGATTGGGGCGCAGTAGGACTGTTGCAGAAAGCAGAGGTTGGAGTCTGAGGTGCAGGAGGACTGTTAAAGAGAGCAGAGTTTAGAGACCAGGGTGCAGAAAGACTGATACAGAAAGTAGAGTTTGGAGACTGGGGTGCAGAAAAAACTTTTACAGAGAGCAGAGGTTTAAGACTGAAGTACAGAAGGACAGTTACTGAGAGCAGAGGTTGAAGACTGGGGTGGAAAAAGACTGTTGTAGAGAGCAGATTTTGGAGACTGGGGTGCAGACGGGCTGTTGCAGAGAGCAGAGGTTGCAGAGTGAGGTGCAGAAGGACTGTTACAGAGAGCAGAGTTTAGAGATTGTGGTGCAGAAGAACTGATACAGAAAGCAGAGGTTGGAGAATGGGGTGCAGAAGGAACCTTACAGAGAGCAGAGGTTAAAAACTGCAGTACAGAAGAACTGATGTAGAGAACAAGGTTGGAGACTGGGGTTCAGAGAGACCATTGCAGAGAGTAGACGTTGGAGACTGGGGTGCCGAAAAATTTTTGCAGAGAGCAGACTTTAGAGACTGGGGTGCAGAAGGATTTTACAGAGAGCAAAGTTTGGAGACTGGGGTTCAGAGAGACCATTGCAGAGTGTAGACGTTGGAGACTGGGGTGCCGAAGGATTTTTGCAGAGAGCAGACATTAGAGACTGGGGTGCAGAAGGATTTTACAGAGAGCAGAGTTTGGAGACTGAGGTGCAGAAGGACTGTTTCAGAGAGCAGAGGTTGGAGACTGGGGTGCAGAAGGACTGTGCAGAGTGTAGTGTTTGAAGACTGGGGTGCAGAATGACTGTTGCAGAGAGCAGAGGTTGGGGACTGGGGTGCAGAAAGACTGTTTCAGAGAGCAGAGGTAGAAGCCTGGGGTGCAGATCGACGGATACAGAAAGCAGAGTTTGGAGACTGGGGTGCAGAAGGACCGTTACAGAGAATAGAGGTTGGAGACTGCGGAATAGAAGGACTGTGATAAAGAGCAGAGTTTGGAGACAGGTGTGCAGAAGGATATTACAGAGTGCAGAGGTTGGAGACTGTGGTGCAATAGGACTGTTGCAGAGAGCAGAAGTTGGGGACTGAGGTGGGCAACGACTGTTGCAGAGAGAAGATTTTAGAGACTAGGGTGCAGAAGGAATGTAGCAGAGAGCAGAGATTGTAGACTGGTGTGCAGAAGGACTATTGCAGAGAGCAGAGGTTGCAGACTGAGGTGCAAAAGGACTGTTACAGCGAGCAGAGTTTAGAAAATGTGGTTCTGATGGACTGATAATGAAACCACTGTTGAAGACTGGTGTGCAGAAGGACCCTTACAGAGAACAGACATTGGAGACTGTGGTACAGAAGGACTGTTACAGAGTGCAGAGGTTGGAGACTGGGGTGCAGAATAATTGTTGTAGAGAACAGAGTTTGGAGACTGGGGTGCAGAAGGACCATTGCAAATAGCAGAGGTTGGAGACTGGGTTTCAAAATGATTATCCAGAGAGCAGAGTTTGGACACTGAGGTGCAGAAGCAGTGTTGCAGAGAGCAGAGATTGGCGATTGTGGCTCAGTAGGACTGTTGCAGAGAGCAGAGGTTAAAGTCTGAGGTTCAGAAAGACTGTTACAGAGAGCAGAGTTTAGAGACGGGGTGCAGAAGGACTGATACAGAAAGCAGAGTTTGGAGACTGGGGTGCAGACGGACTGTTGCAGAGAGCAGAGGTAGCAGAGTGAGGTGCAGAAGGATGGTTACAGAGATAAATGTTTGGAGACTAGGGTGGTAAAGGACTGTTACACAGAGCAGAGGTTGGAGAGTGGGGTGCAGAATAACAGTTACAAAGAGCACAGTTTTGAGACTGGGGTGGATAAGAAATGTTGCAGAGAGCAGAGGTTGGAGACTGGGGTGCAGAAGGCCTTTTGCAGAGAGCATATTTTAGAGACTGGGGTGCAGAAGGACCCTTACAGAGAACTGAGGTTGGATACTGCGGTACAGGAGGACTGTTACAGGGATCAGAGGTTGTATACTGGGGTGCGGAATAACTGTAGTAGAGAACAGAGTTTAGAGAGTGGGGTGCAGATGAACCATTGCAGATAGCAGAGGTTTGAGACTGGGTTTCAGAAAGATCATACAGAGAGCAGAGTTTGAACACTGAGATGCAGAAGGACTGTTGCAGAGATAAGAGGTTGGAGATTGGGGCACAGTAGGACTGTTGCAGAAAGCAAAGGTTGTAGTCTGAGGTTCAGAAAGTCTGTTAAAGAGAGCAGAGTTTAGAGACTGGGGTGCAGAAGGACTGATACAGAAAGCAGATTTTGGAGACTGGGGTGCCGAAAAATCGTTACAGAGGGCAGAGGTTTGAGACTGAAGTACAGAAGGACGGTTACAGAGAGCAGAGGTTGGAGACTGGGGTGGAAAAAGACTGTTGTAGAGAGCAGAGTTTAGAGACTGTGGTGCAGTAGGACTGATAGAGAAAGCAGAGGTTGGAGAATGAAGTCCAGAAGGAACCTTACAGAGAACAGAGGATGAAGACTGCGGTACAGAAGAACTGATGTAGAGAACAAGGTTGGAACCTGGGGTTCAGAGGAACCATTGCAGAGAGAAGACGTTGGAGACTGGGGTGCTGAAGGATTTTTGAAGCGAGTAGACGTTAGAGACTGGGGTGCGGAAGGATTTTACAGAGAGCAAAGTTTGGAGACTGAGGTACAGAAGGACTGTTGCAGAGAGCAGAAGTTGGAGACTGGGGTGCAGAAGGAATGTGCAGAGTGCAGTGTTTGGAGACTGGGGTGCAGAAGGACTGTTACAGAGAGCAGATGTTGGAGACTAAGGTGCATAAGGACTGTTACAGAGAGCAGAGCTTGGAGACTGGGGTGCAGAAGGCCTGTAACATAGAGAAGAGTTTGGAGACTGGGTGGCAGAAGGATCATTGCAGAGAGAAGAGGTTGGAGACTGAGGTGCAGGAGGCCTGTTACAGAGAGCAGAGCTTGGAGACTGGGGTGCAGAAGGCCTGTAACATAGAGCAGAGTTTGGAGACTGGGTGGCAGAAGGATCTTACATAGAGCAGAGGTAGTTGACTGAGGTGCCGAAGGACTGTTACAGAGAGCAGAGGTTGGAGACCGGTGTCCAGAAAGATCGTTGCAGAGAGCAGAGTTTCAGAATGATGTTTAGAAAGACTGTTGAAGAGAATAGAGGTTGGAGACTTGGGTGCAAAAGTATCATTACAGAGAGCAGAGGGTGGAGACTGGGGGTGCCAAAGGACTGTTTCAGAGATCAGAGGTTGGAGACTTGGGTTCAGAAGGACTGTTACAGGGAGCAGTGTTTGAAGACTGGGTTTAGAAGTACTGTTACAAAAAGCAGAGATTTGAGACTGGTTTACTGAAGGATATTACAGAGAGCAGAGTTTGGAGACTGAGGTCCAGAAGGACTGTTACAGAGAGTAGATGTTGAAGACTCTGGTGCAGAAAGACCTTTGCAGAGAGCAGAGTTTTGAGACTGAGGTGCAGAAGGACTGTTAATGAGTGCAGAGTTTGGAGACTTGGGTGTAGAAGGATTGTTACAGAGTGCAGATGGACAGTTGCAGAGAGTAGAGGTTTGAGATTGGGGTGCAAAAAGGCTGTTGAAGACATCAGAGGTTGGAGACTGGGGTGGAGAAGGACTGTTGCAGAGAGTAGAGATTGGACATTGGGGTGCCGAAGGACTGATGCAGAGAGCAGAGTTTAGAGACTGAAGTGCAGAAGGACTGTTACGGAGAGCAGAGGTTGGAGACTGGGGTGCAGAAGAACTTATACAGAAAGCAATGGTTGGAGACTGGGGTGCAGAATGACTGTTGCAAAGAGCAGAGGATGGAGACTGTGGTGAAGAAGGAATTTTGTAGAGAGCAGATGTAGGAGACTGGGGTGCAGAAGGACTGTTGCAGAGAGAAGTGTTTGGAGACTGGGGTGCAGTAGGACTATTGCAGAGATCAGAGGTTGCAGACTGAGGTTCAGAAGGACTGTTAAAGAGAAGAGTTTGGAGACTGTGGTGCAGAAGTACTGATACAGAAAGCAGAGGTTGGAAACTGGGGTGCAGAAGGACCCTTAAAGAAAACAGAGTTTGGAGACTGCGGAACAGAAGGACTGTTACAGAGAGCAGACTTTGGAGATTGGGTTGCAGAAGGGTCTTACGTAGAGCAGAGCGCATTGGTTTGAGTCTGGGTTGCAGAAAGATAATTGAAGACAGCAGAATTTCCAGAATGAGGTGCAGAAGGACTGTTAAAGAGAGCAGAGTTTAAAGACTGGGGTGCAGAAGAACTGTTGCAGATAGCAGAGCTTGGAAATTGGGGTTAAGAAGGACTGTTGGAGGGAGCAGGTGTTTGAGACTTGGGTGCAGAAAGACTTTTGCAGAGAGTAGAATTTGGAGACGGAGGTGCAGTAGGACTGTTGCAGATAGCAGAGGTTGGAGACTGCGGTACTGAGGGACTGATACAGAAAACATAGGTTGGAGACTGAGGTGCAGAAGGACCATTACAGAGAGCAGAGTTTGGAGACTGCTATACAGGAGGACTGTTACAGAGAGCAGAGGTTGGAGACTGGAGTGGAGAAGAACTGTTTCAGAGTGCAGATGTTGGAGAATGGTGTGCAGAAGAAATGTTGCAGAGAGCAAAGGTAGGAGACTGAGATACAGAAAGACTGTTACAGAGAGCAAACTTTGGAGACTGGGGTGCAGAAGAACTGATACAGAGAGCAGAGTTTTGAGACTCGGGTGCAGAAGGCCTGTAACACAGAGCAGAGGTTGGAGACTGGGTACAGAAGGGCTGTTACAGAGAGCAGAGTTTGGAGACTGGGTTCCAAAAGAATATTACCTAGAGAAGTGTTTGGAGACTGTGGTGCAGAAGGATTGTTACAGAGAGCAGAGGTTGGCGACTGGGGTGCAGTAGGATTATTGCAGAGAGCAGAGGTTGGAGATTGGTGTGTAGAAGGATCGTTGCAGAGAGCAAAGGTTCGAGACTTGGGTGCAAAAGGACTGTTGCAAGGAGCAGATTTCTGAAACTGGGATGCAGAAGGACTGTTACACAGAGCAGAGGTTGAAGACTGGAGTGAAGAAGGACTGTTGCAGAGAGCAGAGTTTGGAGACTGGGGTGCAGAAGGACTGTAAAAGAGAGCAGATGTTGGAGACTGAGCTACAGAAGGACTGTTACAGAGAGCAGAGTTTGGAGACTGGGGTGCAGAATGACTGAGAAAGAAAGCAGAGGTTGGAGAATGGGATGCAGAAGGACTGTTTCAGAGAGTAGATGTTAAAGCCTGGGATGCAGAAAAACTGTTGCAGAGAGCAGAAGTTGGAGACTGGGGTGCAGAAGGATTGTTGCAGCGAGCAGATGTTGGAGACTGGGGTGTAGAAAGACTTTAACAGAGATCAGAGTTCGGAGATTGGGGTGCAGAAGGATCTTACAGAGAGCAGAGTTTGGAGAGTGGCATACAGACGAACTATTTCACAGAGCAGAGTTTGGAGACTGGGGTGCAGAAGGACTGTTACAGAGAGCAGAATTTGGAGACTGGGTGGCAGAAGGCTCGTACATAGAGCAGAGGTTAGAGACTGAGGTGCAGAAGAAATGTTACCGAGAGCAATGGTTGGAGACTGGGGTGCAGAAGGAATTTTGCCGGAAGCAGAGTTTGGAGACTGACATGCTGAAGGACTCTTGCAGACAACAGAGGTTCAGAATGGGGTGCAGAAGGACCGCTGTAGAGAGCAGATGTTGGAGACTGAGGTGCAGAAAGTTTGTACAGAGAGCAGAGGTTGGAGACTGGGGTGAAGAAGGACCGTTACGGAGATCAGAGTTTGGAGACTGGGGTGCAGAAAGATCTTTCAGAGTGCAGAGGTTGGAGACTGCGTTGCAGACGAACTGTTTCACAGAGCAGAGGTTTGAGACTTGGGTGCATAAGGACTGTTACAGAGAGCAGAGTTTCGAGACTTTGTTGCAGAAAGATCTTACATAAAGTTAGGAGACAGCGTTGCAGAAGGATCTTACTGAGAGCAGAGGTTGGAGACTGAGGTGGAACAAGACTGTTTCAGAGAGCAGAGGTGGGAGCAGAGGTGGGAAACTGGGGTGCAGAAGGACTGTTACAAAGAGCAGAGTTTGGAGACAGCGTTGCAGAAGGATCTTACTGAGAGCAGAGTTTGGATACTGAGGTGGAACAAGACTGTTACAGAGAGCAGAGTTTGGAGACTGGGTTGCAGAAGGATCGTTGCAGAGAACCGAGTTTTCAGACTGAGGTGCAGACAAACTATTTAAGATTACATAGGTTGGAGACTGGGGTGCAGAAAGATCTTTGCAGAGAGCAGAGGTTTGAGACTGGGGTTAAGAAGGACTGTTACAGAGAAAAGGGTTTGGAGACTGGGGAGCAGAAGGACCATTGCAGAGAGCAGAGATTGTAGACTGGGTTGGAGAAAAATGATACAGACAGCAGAGATTAAAAACTAGGGTGCAGAAGGACCTTACAGAGAACAGAGGTTAGAGACTGGGGTGCAGAAGAAGTGTTAAGGAGATGAGACGTTGGAGACTGGGGTGCAGAAGGACTGTTGCAGAGAGCAGATGTTGAAGAGTGGGGTGCATAAGGATCGTAGCAGAGAGCAGACGTTGGAGACTGAGGTGCAGAAAAACAGTTACAGAGAGCAGAGGTGGAGTCTGGGGTGCAGAAAGATTGTTGAAGAGAGCAGAAGTTGGAGACTGAGTTGCAGAAGAATCGATGAAGAGAGCAGAGTTGTAGACTGAGCTGCAGAAGGATTCTTACAGAGAGAAGAGGTGGGAGACTGCAGTGCAGGAGGACTGTTACAGAGAGCACAGGTTGGAGACTGTGGTGCAGAAGGAATGTTGCAGAAAGCAGAGGTTGGAGACTGGGGCAAAGAAGGACTGTTTCAGAGATCAGAGGTTGAAGACTGAGATGCAGAAGGATTGTAACACAGAGCAGACGTTGGAAACTGGGGTGAAGAATTATGATACAGAAAGTAGAGGTGTGAGACTGGGGTGAAGAAGGACCGTTAAAGAGAGCAGAGGTTGCAGACTGGCCTGCAGAAGGACTGTTTCAGAGAGCAGAGTTTGGAGACTGGGGTGAATAAGGCCTGCTACAGAGAGCAGAGGTTGGAGACTGGGTTGCAGAAGGACTGTTATAGTGAGCAGAGTTTTGAGGCTGAGTTGCAGGAGGACTGTTACAGAGAGCTGAGTTTGGTGACTGAGCTGCAGAAGGACTGTTACAGGAAGCAGAGTTTGGAAATTAGGGTACAGAGGGACCGATACAGAGAGCAGAGGTTGGAGACTGCGGTATAGAAAGACTATAACAGAGAACAGAGTTTTGAGAATACGGTGCAGAAGGACTGTTACAGAGAGCAGAGGTTGGAGACTGGGGTGCAGAAGGATTGTTACAGAGAGCAGAAGTTGGAGACTGGGCTGCAGAAGGACTGTTACACAGAGTAGAGTTGAAGACTGGGGTTTAGAAGGACTGTTACAGAGAGCACATGCTGGAGACTTGGGTGAAAAAGGACTGTTGCCAATAGCAGAATTTGGAGACTGAGGTGCAGAAGGACTGTTGAGGAGAGGAGACGTTGGAGACTGGGGTGCAGAAGGATCGTTTCAGAGAGGAGAGGTTGGAGACTGAGGTGCAAAAGGATCGTAGCAGAGAACAGCGTTTTAAGACTGAGGTGCAGAAGCACTGTTTCAGAGACCACAGGTTGGAGACTGGAGCGCAGAAGGACTTTTGCAGAAAGCAGTGGTTGGAGACTGGGGTGCAAAAGTCTTGTTATAGAGAACAGACATTGAAGACTGGGGTGCAGAAGGCCTGTTACGGAGAAAAGAGTTGGGAGAAGGGGTGCAGAAGGACTGTTAGAGAGGGCAGAGTTGGGAGACTGGGTTGCAGAAGGATCTTACAGAGAACAGATGTTACAGACTTAGGTGTAGAATGATTGTTGCAGAGAGAAGAGTTTGGAGGCTGGGGTGCAGAAGGCCTGGTAAGTAGAGCACAGGTTGAAGACTGGGGTGAAGAAGGAGGGTTATAGAAAGCAAAGTTAGGAGACTGGGTGGCAGAAGGATCTTATAGAGCAGAGTTTGGCGACTGAGGTGCAGGAGGACTGTTACAGAGAGCAGTGGTTGGAGACTGGGGTTCAGATGGATTGTGTAGAGAGAAGAAGTTTCAGACTGAGGTGTAGATCGACTGTTATGGAGAGCAGAGGTTGGAGACTGAAGTGCAGATGAACTGTTACAGGGAGCTAATTTTGGAGACTGTATTGCACAAGGATCTTACATAAAGCAGAGTTTGGAGACTGAGGTGCATAAGGACTGTTACAGAGAGCAGATGTTGAAGTCTGGGGTGCAGAAGGATTGTTGCAGAAAGCAAAATTTTCAGACTGAGGTGCAGAAGGACTTTTGCAGAGAGCTGATGTTTGAGACTGGGGTGCACAAGGTTCAATGCAGAGAGCACAAGTTGGAGATTGCAGTACAGAAGGAATGTTGCAGAGAGCAGAGGTTGGAGACTATGGTACAAAAGGACTTTTTCAGAGAGCAGATGTTGGATACTTTTTTTTAGAAGGACTGTTGCAGAGAGCAGAAGTTGGAGAATGGGTTGCAGAAGAACTTTTGCAGAGAGCAGAGGTTGGAGACTGAGGTTCAGATGGACGGACAAAGAAAGCTGAGTTTGGAGACTGGCGTGCAAAAGAAACTTTACAGAGAGCAGAGTTTGGAGACTGCGGTACTGAAGGACTGTTACAGAGAGTAGAGTTTGGAGACTGATGTGCAGAAGGACTATTACAGAGAGCAGAGGTAGGAGACTGGGTTGCAGAAGGACTGTTGCAGAGGGAAGAGGTTGGAGACTGGGGTGCAGAAGGGCTGTTACAGAGAGCAGAGGTTGGAGACTTGGGTATAGAAGGACTGATATACAAAGAAGAGGTTGGAGACTGGGTTGCAGAAGGACTGTTGCAAAAAGCAGAAGTTGGAGACTGGGGTGGAGAAGAAGTGTTGTAGAGAGCAGAATTTGGAGACTGGGGTGCAGAATTACTATTGCAGAGAGCAGAGGTTGGAAACTGGGGTGCAGTAGGACTATTGCAGAGAGTAGAGGTAGCAGACTGAGGTGCAGAAGGGCTGTTAAAGTGAGCAGAGTATGGAGACTCTGGTGCAGAATGATTGTTACAGAGAGCAGATTTTGGAGACTAGGGTGAAGAATTATCTTAGAGAGAGCAGAGGTTGGAGATTGGGGTGCAGAAGGAGCTTTGCAGAGAGCAGAGGTTGGAGATGAGGTGCAGAAGGACTGTTATAGAGAGCAGAGTTTGGAGACTGGGGTGAAGGCTGACTGATACAGAGAGCAGAGTTTGCCGACTGCAGTGCAGAAGGACTGTTTAAGAATACAGAGTTTAGAGACTGGTGTGCAGAAGGACTGTTACAAAGAGCATATTTTTGAGACTGGTGTTCAGAATTACTGATACATAGAGTAGAGGTTGGAAACTGGGTTGCAGAAGGATCTTACAGAGAGTAGAGTTTGGAGACTAGGGTGCAGAAGGACTGTTGCAGAGAGCAGAGGTTGGAGACAGGGGTGTAGAATGATTGTTGCAGAGAGAAGAGTTTTGAGCCTGGGATGCAGAAGGCCTGTTAAAGAGAGCAGAGTTTCAAGAATGGGGTGCAAAAGGACTGTTATAGAGAGCAGAGTTAGGAGACTGGGTGGCAGAAGGATCTTCCAGAGAGCAGAGTTTGGAGACTGAGGTGCAGAAGGACTGTTAAAGAGAGCAGTGGTTGAAGACTGGGGTCAGAAAAATTGTGCAGAGAGCAGAAGTTTCAGACTGAGATGTAGAAGGACTGTTACAGAGAGCAGAGGTTGGAGACTGAGGTGCAGAAAGAGTGTTACAGGAAGCAGACTTTAAAGACTGTGTTGCAGAAGGATCTTACATAGGACAGAGTTTGGAGATTGAGGTGCAAAGGATTGTTGCAGAGAGAAGATTTTTCAGACTAAGATGCAGAAGGACTGTTGCAGAGAGCAGATGTTGTAGACTAGGGTGCAGAAAGACCTCTACAGAGAGCAGAGTTGGAAACTGGCTTGAGGAAGGCCTGTTACAGAGAGCAGAGTTTTGAGACTCTTTTGCAGAAGGACTGTTACAGAGAGCAGAGTTTTCACTCTGGTTTCAGAAAGATCATATAGAGAGCAGAGGTTGAAGACTGAGGTGCAGAAGAACTGTTGCAGAGAGCAGAGTTTGGAGAATAGGTTTACAAAAGGACTGTTGCAGCGAGAAGATGTTGGAGACTGTTGTTCAGAAGGACTGTTTCAAAGAGGAGAGGTTGAAGAATGGGGTGCAGAAGGACTTTTGTAAAGAGCAGAGGTTGGAGACTGAGGTGCAGAAGGACTGTTACAGAGAGCAGAGGTTGGAGACTGTTGTGAAGAAGGACTGATAAAGAAAGCAGAGGTGGGAGACTGTGGTGCAAAAGAACCTTTACGGAGAGCAGAGTTATGAGACTTCGGTACAGAAGGACTGTTCCAGAGAACAGAGTTTCGATATTGAAGAGCAGAAGAACTGTTGCAGAGGACAGAGGTTGGAGACTGGGGTGCAGCTGGACGGTTGCAGAAAGCAGAGGCTGGAGAATAGGGTTCAGAAGTAATTTTACAGAGAGCAGAGTTTGGAAACTGGGGTGCAGAAAAATCTTACAGAGAGCAGAGTTTGGAGATTGATGTGCAGTAGGATTCTCACAGAGAGCAGAGTTTGGAGACTGGTGTGCAGAAATACTGTTGAAGATATCAGATGTTGGTAACTAGGGTGCAGACGGACTTTTGCAGAGAGCAGAGGTAGGAGACTGGGGTGCAGAAGGACTGTTGCAGAGAGCAGAGTTTGGAGACTGAGGTGCAGTAGGACTGTTACAGAGAGAAGAGGTTTGAGACTGTGCTGCTGAAGGACAGTTACAGAGAGCGGAGTTTGGAGACTGGTTCCTGAAGAATCTTACAGTGAGCAGAGGTTGGAGACTGAGGTTCAGGTGGACTGTTACAGAGAGCAGTGGTTGGAGACTGGGGTGCCGAAGGATCTTGGAGAGTAGAGGTTTCAGACTGAGGTGCAGAAACACTGTTACAGAGAGAAGAGTTTGGAGGATGAGGTGTAGAAGGACTGTTACAGAGAGCAGAGTTAGGAGACTGAGGTTCAGAAGACTGTTACAGAAAGCAGAGGCTGGAAATTTGGGTGCAGAAGGACCGTTACAGAGAGCAAAGTTTGTAGACTGAGGTATAGAATGACTGTTACAGAGAGCAAAGATTGGAGACTGGGGTCCAGAAGGACTGTTACAAAGAGCACAGGTTGCAGACTGAGCTGCAGAAGGATTTGGAGAGCAGAGGATTCAGACTGAGGTGCAGAAGGACTGTTACAGAGAGCAGAGGTTGGAGACTGAGGTGTAGAAGGACTGTTACAGAGAGCAGAGGTTGAAGACTGGGGTTCAGAAAGACTGATACAGAAAGCAGAGGTTGGAGACTGGGGTGCAGAAGGACCTTTACAGAGAGCAGAGGTTGGAGACTGCGTTACTGAAGGACTGTTGCAGAGGACACATGATGGAGACTGGAGTGCCCCAGGACACTTGATGAAAGCAGAGGTTGGAGCCTGGGGTGGAGAAGGAATGTTAGAGAGAGCAGAGTTTGGAAACTGGAGTGCAGAAATACCTTACAGAGATCAGAGGTTGGACACTGTGGTTCAGAAGGGACTGTTGCAGAGAGCAGAGGTTGAAGACTGGGATGCAGATGGTTCTTACAGAGAGCAGAGGTTAAAGACTGTGGTGCAAAAGGACTGTTGCAGAGAGCAGAGGTTGGCAAGTGGTGTTGAGAAGAATTGTTTCAGAGAAAAGAGGTTGGATACTAGGGTGCAGAATGCCTGTTACTGTGAGCTGAGATTGGAGACTGGTTTTAGAGGTACTGTTACAGAAATCAGAGGTTGGAAACTGTTGTGCAGAAGGACTGAGACAGAGTGCAGAGTTTAAAAACTTGGTTGCAGAAGGATCTTACAGAGAGCAGAGGTTGGAGACTGAGGTGCAGGAGGACTGTTACAGAGAGTAGTGGTTGAGACTGGGGTGCAGAAGGATCGTGCAGAGACCAGAGGTTTCATACTGAGGTGCAGAAGGACTGTTACAGAGAGCATAGGTTGGATACTGATGTACAGAAAGACTGTTACAGAGAGCAGAGTTTGGAGACTGAGTTGCAGAAGGACTGTTACAGAGAGCAGAGTTTGGAGACTGAGGTGCAGAAGGACTGCTACAGAGCAGAGGTTGCAAATTAAGGTGTAGAAAGACCAATACCGAGAGCAGAGTTTGGAAACTGTGGTATAGAAAGACTGTAACAGAGAGAATATTTTTAAGACTGAGGTGAAAAAGGACTATTACAGAGTGCAGATATTTGGGACTGGGGTGGAGTAGGAATGTTACAAAGAGCAGAGTTTGGAAACTGGGGAGCAGAAGGATCTTACAGAGAGCAGAGGTTGGAGACTGATGTGCAGTAGGATTCTCACAGAGAGCAGAGTTTGGAGTCTGGGGATGAGAAGAACTGATAGAGAAAGCAGAGATTAGAGTTTGTGGTGAGTAAAGACGGTAACAGAGAGCAGAGATTGGAGACTGCAGTACAGAAGGACGGTTAAAGAGAGCAGAGTTGGAGACTGGGGTGCAGAAGGACTGTTGCAGAAAGCAGATGTTGGTAACTAGGGTGCACAAGGACTGTTGTAGAGAGCAGAGGTTGGAGAGTGGGGTGCAGTATGACTGTTGCAGAAGTAGAGGTTGGAAACTAAGTTGCAGAAGGACTGTTACAGAGAGAAGAGGTTGGAGACTGTCGTGCTGAAGGACTGAAACAGAAAGCAGAGTTTGGAGACTGGGGTGCAGAAGGCCTGTTACAGAGAGCAGATGTTGGAGACTGGTTTGCAAAAGGAGTGTTAAAAAGAGCAGAGGTTAGAGACTGGTGTGCTTAAAGACTGTTGCCGAGAGTAGAATTTGGAGAGTGGGATGGTGAAGAATTGTTGCAGAGAGAAGATTTTGGAGACTGGGTGCAGAAGGACTGTTGCAGAGAGCACATGTTGGAGACTGGGGTGCAGATGGATTGTTATAGAGAGCAGAATTTGGAGACTGGAGTGCATTAGGATCTTACAGAGAGCAGAGGTTGAAGACTGGGGTGTAGAAGGACTCTTGCCAAGAGCTGAGGTTGGAGACTGGGGTGGAGAAGAATCATTGAAGAGAGAAGTGTTTGGAGACTGGGGTTCAGAAAGCCTGTTACAGAGAGCAAAGGTTCGAGACTGGGTTTCAGAATTTCTGTTATAGAAAGCAGATGTTGGAAACTGTTGTGAAGAAGGACTGTTACAGAGAGCAGAGTTTGGAGACTGGGTTGCAGAAGGGTCTTACAGAGAGCAGAGGTAGGAGACTCAGGTGCAGAAGGACTGTTACAGAGACCAGAGTTTGCAGACTGGGTTAATCAAGGATCTTACTGAGAGCAGATTTTTGAGACTGAGGTGCAGAAGGACTGTTACAGAGAGCAGAGGTTGGAGACCGAGCTGTAGAATGACTGTTACAGAGAGCAGAATTAGGAGACTGGGGTGCAGAAGGTTTGTTGCAGACAGCAGAGTTTTCAGACTCAGGTGAAGAAGCACTGTTGCTGAGAGCAGCGGTTACAGACTAGGGATTAGAAGGACTGTTAAAGAGAGAAGAGTTTGGAGTCTGCAGTACAGAATGACTGTTACAGAGAGCAGAAGGACTGTTGCAGAGGACAGAGGTTGGAGACTGCAGTGGAGAAGGAATGTTACAGAGAGCAGAGTTTGGAAACTGGAGTGCAGAATTATCTTACACCTAGCAGAGGTTGGAGACTTTTGTGCACATGAACTGTTGCAGAGAGCAGACGTTGGAGACTGGGGTCCAGAAGGATCCCTGCAGAGAGTAGAAGTTTGGAGACTGGGGTGCAGAAGGACTGTTGCAGAGAGCAGATGTTGATGACTGGGGTGCAAAAGGACTGTTGCAGAGAGCATATTTCAGAGACTGGGGTGCTGATGGACTCTTACAGAGAGCAGAGGTTTGAGACTGAGGTGCAGAAGGACAGATACAGAAAGCAGAATTTGGAGAATGTTGTTCAGAAGGACTGTTACAGAGAGCAGATGATAGAGACTGGGGTTCTGATGGATATAAAGAGAGCAGAGTTTGGAGACTGGGATGCAAAAGGACTGTTGCAGAGAGCAGATGTTGGAGAATGGGGTGGAGGAGAATCGTTGCAGAGAGAAGAGGTTGGAGACTGGGGTGCAGAAGGATCGTTGGGGCGAGCAGAGTATAGAGACTGGGGTGTAGAAGGACTGTTGCAGAGAGCAGAGGTTGGTGTCTAGGGTGTAGAAAGACTGTTTCAGAGAGCAGATGTTGGAGACTTGGGTGCAGAAGGACTGTTTCATAGAGCAAATATTGGAGGCTTAGGTACAGAAGGACTGTTACAGAGAGCAGAGTTTGGAGACTGGGGTGCAGATGGATTATTGCAGAGAGCAAAGTTTTCAGACTGAGGTACAGAAGAACTTTTGCAGAGAGAAGATGTTGGAGACTGGTTTTCACAAGGACTGTTGCAAAGAGCAGAGTTTGGAGACTGGTGTGCAGAAGGATCTTTGCAGAGAGCAGAGTTTTGAGAATGAGGTGCAGAATGATTGTTGCAGAGAGCACAGGTTGGAAACTTGGCTGCAGAAGGAATGTTGCAGAGAGCAGTATTTGGAGACTTGGGTGCAGAAGGACTGTTGCAGAAAGCAGAGGTTGAAGACTGAGGTGCAGAAAAACTGTTACATTGAGCAGAGGTTGGAGACTGGGGTACAGAAGGACTGATAGAGAAAGAAGATGTTGGAGACTGGGGTGCAGAAGGACCGTTTCACAGAGCAATTGTTGGAGAATCCGGTACAGAAGGACAGTTAGAGAAAGCAGATGTTGGAGACTCGGGTGCAAAAGGACTGTTGAAGAGAGCAGAGGTTGGAGATTGGGGTGCAGAATGATGGTTGCAGAGAGTAGAGGTTGGAGACTGGGGTTCTGAAGGCCTCTTACAGAGAGCAGAGTTCAGAGACTGGGGTACAGAAGGCCTGTTAGAAAGCAGAGTTTAGAGACTGGGTGCAGAAGGACTGTTACAGAGAGCAGAGTTTGAAGCCTGGGTTTCAGAAGGGTCTTACAGAGAGCAGAGTTTGGAGACTGAGGTACAGAAGGACTGTTACTAAGAGCAGAGATAGGAGACTGGGTGCAGAAGGATTATTGCAGAGAGCAGAGATTTCAGACTGAGGTACAGAAGAACTGTTGCAGAGAGCAGATGTTTTAGACTGTGTTACACAAGGACTGTTACAGCAAGCACAGGTATGAGACTGGGGTGCAGAAGGATTGTTGCAGAGAGCAGGGATTGGAGACTGGGTTGCAGATGGACTGACACAGAGAGCAGAGTTTGGAGACTGGGGTGCAGAAGGCATGTTACAGAAAGCAGAGTTTGGAGACAGGGGTGATTAAGGACTGTTACAGAGAGCAGAGTTTAGAGACTGGGTTGCAGAAGGATCTTAAAGAGAGCAGAGGTTGGAGACTGAGGTGCAGAAGAACTGTTACAGAGAGTGGACGTTGGAGACTGAGGTGAAGAAGGACCGTTGCAGAGAGCAGACGTTGGAGACTGAGGTGAAGAAATATTGTTACAAAGAGCAGAGGATAGAGACTGGGGTGCAGAAGGACTGTTGCACAGAGCAGAGGTTTTAGACTGGGATGTAGAAGGACTGTTGCAGAGAGTAGAGGTCGGAGATTGGGGTCCAGAAGGACTGTAGCAGAGAGCAGACTTGGAGACTAAGGTGCAGAAGTACAGTTACACAGAGCAGAGTTTGGTGACTGGGGTGCAGAAGTACAGTTACACAGAGCAGAGTTTGGTGATTGGGGTGCAGAAGGACTGATACAGAAAGCAGAGCTTCGAAACTCAGGTACAGAAGTACCCTTAGAGAGAGAAGAGGATGGAGAATGCAGTACAGAAGAACTGTTACAGAGAACAGAGATTGGAGACTGGGGTAGAGAATGACTGTTGAAGAGAGCAGATGTTGGACACTGGGATGCAAAAGGACTGCTGCAGAGAGCAGAAGATGGAGACTGGGGTGCAGAAGGATTGTTTTGGCGAGCAGACTATGGAGACTAGGGTGTAGAAATACTTTTGAAGAGAGCAGATGTTGGAGACTTGAGTGCAGAATGACTGTTGAATAGAGCAGTGATTGGAGACTTAGTTACAGAAGGACTGTTGCAGAGAGCAGAGGTTGGAGACTGAGTTGCAGAAGGATCGTTGCAGAGAGTAGAGGTTCTAGACTGGGTGCAGAAGAATCGTTACATAGAGCAGAGTTTGGATACTGGGGTGCAGAACGACTTTTACAGAGAGCATAGGTTGGAGACTTGAGTGCAGAAGGAATGTTGCGGAGAGCAGATGTTGGAGATTTGTTTGCAGAAGGACTGTTGCAGAAAGCAGAGGTTGGAGACTGAGGTGCAGAAGGACTGTTGCAGAGAGAAGAGGTTAAAGACTGGGGTTCAGAAGGACTGTTAACGAGAGGAGACGTTGGAGAGTGGGTTTCAGAAGTATCTTACAGAGAAAAGAGTTTGGAGACTGAGGTGCAAAAGGACTGTTAAAGAGAGAGGAGGTTCGAGGTGCAGAAGGATCCTTACAGAGAGCAGAGGTTGGAGACTGGGGTGCAGACGGACTTTTACAGAGAACAATGGTTTGATACTGGGGTGAATAAGGAATGTTGCAGAGAGCAGAGTTTGGAGACTGAGGTTCAGAAGGACTGTTGCTGAGAGTAGAGGTTTTAGACTGCGACGTAGAAGGACTGTTGCAGAGAGTAGAGTTTAGAAATTGGGGTCCAGAAGTAGTGTAGCAGAGAGCAGAGGTTGGAGACTAAGGTGCAGAAGTACAGTTACAGAGAGCACAGTTTGAAGACTGGGGTGCAGAAGGACTGATACCGAAAGCAGAATTTGGAGACTCGGGTGCAGAAGTACCCTTACCGAGAACAGAGTTTGGAGAATGCAATACAGATGGACTGTTACGAGAGCAGAGGTTGGAGACTGGGGTGGAGTATTACTGTTTCAGAGAGCAGATGTTGGAGACTGGGGTGCAAAAGGACTGTTGCAGAGAGTAGAGGATGGATACTGTGGTGCAGAAGGACTGTTTCAGAGAGCAGAGATTGCAGACTGAGTTTCAGAAGGACTGTTAGAGAGGGAAGAGTTTGGAGACGGTGGTGCTAAACGACTGATTCAGAAAGCAGAGGTTGGATACTGGGGTGCATAAGGACCCTTACAGAGAACAAAGGTTGGAGACGGTGGTAGAGAAGGACTGTTACAGAGAGTCGAGGTTGGAGACTGGGGTGCAGAATAACTTATGTAGAGAAGAAAGGTTAAAGACTGGGGTGCAGAAGATCGTTGGAGCGAGCAGAGTATGGAGACTAGAGTGTAGAAAGACTGTTGAAGAGAGCAGAGTTTTCAGACTGAGGTACAGAAAAACTGTTGCAGGAAGCAGATGTTGGAGACTGGGGTTCACAAGGACTGTTGCAGCAAGCAGAGTTTTGAGACTGGGGTGCACAAGGAATGTAGCGGAGAGCAGAGGTTGGAGACTGGGGTGCCGACGGACTTTTACAGAGAGCACAGGTTTGATACTGGGAAGCAGAAGGAATGTTGCAGAAAGCAGAGGTTAGAGACTGGGATGCAGAAGTAGCGCTGCTGAAAGCAGAGGTTTGAGACTGAGGTGCAGAAGGACTGTTACAGAGAGCACAGGATGGAGACTGAGGTGCAGAAGGATTATTGCAGACAGCGGAGTTTTGAGACTGAGGTGCAGAAGAAATGTTGCAGAGAGCAGATGTTGTAGACTGGGTTGCACAAGGACTGTTGAAGAGAGCAGAGGTTAAAGACTGAGGTGCAGAAAGATCGTTGCAGTGAGCAGATGTTAGAGACTGGGGTGCAGATGGACTGATACAGAGAGCAGAGGTTTGAGACTGGAGAGCAGAAGGCCTGTTACAGAGAGCACAACTTGGAGACTGGGGTAATGAAGGACTGTTACAGAGAGAAGAGTTTGAAGACTGGGTTGCAGAAGGATCTAACAGAGATCAGAGAATGGAGACTGAGGTGCAGAAGCACTGTTAAAGAAAGTAGAAGTTGAAGACTGAGGTGCAGAAGGACCGTTGCAGAGAGCAGAGGTTGAAGACTGAGGTGCAGAAGAATTGTTACAGAGAGCAGAGGTTGGAGACAGGGGTGCAGAAGGACTGATGCAGAGAGCAGAGGTGTTAGACTGGGATGTAGAAGAACTGTTGCAGAGAGTAGAGGTTGGAGATTGGGGTTCAAAAAGACTGTAGCAGAGAGCAGAGGTTTGAGACTAAGGTGCAGAAAGACAGTTACGCAGAGCAGAGTTTGGAGACTGGGTTGCAGAAGGACTGACGCAGAAAGCAGAGGTTGGAAATTGGGGTGCAGAAGTACTCTTACAGAGAGCAGAGGTTGGAGACTGTGGTCCAGAAGGACTGTTTCAGATAGCAGAGGTTGGAGACTGGGGTGCAGAAGAACTCATGTAGAGAACAGAGTTTGGAGAGTGGAGTGCAGAAGGATCGTTGGGGCGATCAGAGTATGGAGAGTGGGGTGTAGAAGGACTGTTGCATAGAACAGACGTTGGAGACTGGGGTGTAGAAGGACTGTTTAAGAGAGAAGATGTTAGAGACTTCTGCGCAGAAGGACTGTTGCATAGAGCAGAGATTGGAGATTCAGGTACAGAAGGACTTTTACAGAGAGCATAGTTTGGAGACTCGGTTGGTTGCAGATGGAGGATTACAGAGAGAAGAGTTTTCAGACTGAGATACATAAAAACTTTTTCACAAAGCAGATGTTGGAGACTGGGGTTCATAAGGACTGTTGCAAAGAGCAGAGGTTTGAGACTGGGGTGGACAAGGATTGTTGCAGAGAGCAGAGGTTGGAGACTTATGTGCAGAAGGATCGTTGAAGAGAGCAGAGGTTCAATACTGGGGTGCAGAAGGATCGTTACAGAGAGCAGAGTTTGGAGACTGGGGTGCAGAAAGACATTTACAGAGAGCACAGTTTGGAGACTGGGGTGCAGAAGGAATGTTGGGAAGAGCATAAGTTGGAGACTTGGGTGCAGAAGGACCGTTGCAGAAAGCAGAGTTTGGAGACTGAGGTGATGAAGGACTGTTGCTGAGAGCAGAGGTTAAAGACTGGGGTGCAGAAGGACAGTTACAGATAGCAGACGTTGGAGACTGGGTTTCGGTGGGATCTTACAGAGAAAAGAGTTTGGAGACTTCGGTGCAGAAGGACTGTTACAGAGAGCGGATGTTTGAGACTGAGGTGAAGAAGGATCATTACAGAGAGCAGAGGTTGGAGACTGGGGATCAGACGGACTATTACAGAGAGCATAGGTTTGACACTAAGGTGCAGAATGAATGTTGCAGAGAGCAGAGGTAGGAGACTGGGGTTCACAAGGACTCTTGCTGAAAGCAGCAGTTAGTGACTGAGGTGTAGAAGGACTGTTACAGAGAGCAGAGTTTGGAATCTTGGGTGCAGAAGGACTGACAAAGAAAGCAGATGTTGGAGACTGGGGGGCAGAAGGACCGTTACAGAGAGCAGAGGTTGGAGACTCTGGTACAAAAGGACTGTTACAGAGAGCAGTTTTGAGACTGGGGTGTAGAAGGACTGTTGCAGAAAACAGAGGATGGAGTCTGGGGTGCAGAAGGACCGTAGCAGAGAGCAGAATTTGGAGATAGGTTCTAGAAGGACTGTTACAGCGAGCAGGGGTTGGAGACTGGTGTGCAGAATGATCTTACAGAGAGCAGAGGTAGGAGACTGGGGTGCAGAAGGACTGTTTTAGAGAGAAGAGGTAGGATACTGGGGTGCAGAAGGATCGTTGCAGAGAGTAGAGCTTGGAGACTGGGGTGAGGAAGGCCTGTTTCAGAGAGCACAGGTTGGAGACTGGGGTGCAGAAGGACTTTTACAGAGAGCAGAGTTTGCAGACTGGGTTTCAGAATGGTCTTACAGAGAGCAGAGGTAGGAGACAGAGGTACAGAAAGACTGTTACAGAGAGCAGAGTTTGGAGACTTGGGTACAGAGGAATTGTTGCAGAGAGCAGATTTTTCAGACTGAGGTACAGAAGAACTGTTGCAGAGAGCAGACGTTGGAGCCTGGATTGCACAAGGACTGTTGCAGCGAGCAGATGTTGGAGACTGGCGTTCACAAAGATCTCACAAAGTGAAGAGTTTGTAGACTGAGGTGCAGAATCACTGTTACAGAGAGTAGAATTCGGAGAATGAGGTGAGAAGGACCATTGGAAATAGCAGAGGTTAAAGACTGAGGTGAAGAAGGATAGTTACAGAGAGAAGAGTTTGGAGACTGGGGTGCAGAAAAACTTTTGCTTAGAACAGAGGGTGAAGACTGGGGTGTAGAAGGACTGTTGCAGAGGGTAGAGGTTGGAGATTGGGGTCCAGAAGGACTATTACAGAGAGAAGAGTTTGGAGACTGTGGTGGAGAAGGACTGTTGCAGAGAGCAGATGCTGGAGACTGGGGTGAAAAAGGAAAGCTGCAGAGAGCAGAGGATGGAGACTGGGGTGCAGAAGTATTCTTGAGGCGAGTAGAGTATAGAGAATTGGGTGTAGAAAGCCTGTTACAGAGAGCAGAGGTTGGAGACTAGGGTTTAGAAGGACTTTTTAAGAGAGCAGACGTTGGAGACTTGGGTGAAGAAGGACTGTTCCATAGAGCAGAGGATGAAGACTGAGATGCAGAAGACGGTTACAAAAAGCAGAGTTTGAAGACTGGGGTGCAGAAAGACTGTAACAGAGAGCAGACTTTTGAGACTGGGGTGCAGAATGGTCATTGTAGAGAGCAGAGTTTGGAGACTGGGTTTCAGAAGGATTGTTAGAGAGAGCAGAGGTTGGAGACTGTAGTGCAGAAGGACTTTTACAGAGAGCACAGGTTGGAGACTGGGTTACAGAAGGACTTTTGTAGAGAGCACAGCTTACAGACTGAGGTGCAGAAAAACTTTTACAGAGAGCAAAGTTAGGAAAATGGGGTGCAGTAGGAGTGTTGCAGACAGCAGAAGTTGGAGACTGAGGTGCAGAAGGACCCTTACAGAGAGCAGAAGTCGGAGACTGGTGTGCAGAGGAGTTTTACAGAGAGTAGAGGTTGGAGACAGGTATGCAGAAGGATCTTACAGGGAGCATAGGTTGGAGAATGGGGTGCAAAAGGACTGTTGCTGAGAGCAGAGGTTGGAGACTGGGGTGGAGAAGGATCACTGAAGAGAGAAGTGTTTGGAGACTGGGCACAAAAGGCCTGTTACATACAGCAGAGTTTTGAGACTGGCGTGAAGAAGGCCTGTTACCGAGAGCAGTTCTTGGAGACTGGGGTGCAGAAGGACAGTTACAGACATCAGAGTTCGGAAACTGGGTTGAAAAAGAATCTTACAGAGAGCAGAGTTTTGAGAATGAGGTACAGAAGGACTGTTAGAGAGAGCAGAGGTTTGAGACTGAGGTGCAGAAGGATCGTTGGAGAGAGCAGTGTTTGGAGACTGCAGTGCAGAAGGACTGATACCGAAAGCAGAGGTTTAAGACTGGGGTGCAGAAGGACCCTTACAGAGAACAGAGGTTGGAGACTGAAAGGCTCTTACAGAGAGATGACGTTGGAGACTGGGGTGCAGTATGACTGTTGTAGAGAACAGAGTTTTGAGACTGGTTTACAGAAGGACCATTGCAGAAAGTAGAGGTTGGAGACTGGGTTTCAGAAGGATCTTACAGAGTGCAGAGTTTTGACACTGAGCTGCAGAAGGACTGTGGCAGAGAGAAGAGGTTAAAGATTGGGGCTCTTAAAGAATGTAGCAGAGAGCAGAGGATGGAGTCTGAGGTGCAGAAAGACTGTTATAGAGAGCACAGGTTGGAGACTGGGGTGCAGAAGGACTGATACAGAAAGCAGAGTTTGGAAACTGGGGTGCAGAAGGACCCTTACCGAGAGCAGAGGTTGGAGACTGCAGTACAGAAGGACTGTTAAAGAGAGCAGAGGTTGGAGACTGGGGTGGAGAAAGACTGTTGCAGAGAGCAGAGGATAGAGACTGGGGTGCAGTAGGACTCTTGCAGAGAACAGAGTTTGAAAACTGGTTTCAAAGGACTGTTTCAGAGAGCAGAGGTTGCAGAGTGAATTGCAGAATGACGGTTACAGAGAGCAGAGTTTGGAGACTGTGGTGCAGAAGGACTGATATAGAAAGTAGAGGTGGCAGACTGGGTTGCAAAAGGACCCTTACAGAAAACAGAGGTTGGAGACTGCAGTACAGAAGGACTGTTTTAGAGAACAAGGTTGGAGACTGGGGTGCAGAGGTACCAATGCAGAGAGCAGAGGTTGGAGACTGGGGTGCAGAAGAAATGTTACAGAGAGCACAGATTGGAGACTGAGGTGTAGAAGGAGTGTTAAAGAGAGCAGAGTTTGGAGACTGAGGTGCAGAAGTACTGTTAAAGAAAGCAGAGGTTGGAAATTGGGGTGTAGAAGGACCGTTACAGAGAGCAGAGGTTTGAGACTGCGGTACAGAAGGACTGTTACACAGAGCAGATAGCGGAGACTGGGGAGCAGCAGGACTGTTGCAGAGGACAGAAGTTGGGGACTGAGGTGGAGAAGGAATGTTACAGAGAGCAGAGTTTGGAAACTTGAGTGCAGAAGGATCTTACAGAGAGCTGAGTCTGGAGACTGTGCAGAGACTGTTGCAGAGAGCAGAAGTAGAAGACTGGGGTCCAGAAGGATCGTGGCAGAGAGCCGATTTTAGAGACTGAGTTGCAGATAAACTGTTACAGAGAGCAGAGTTTGGAAACTGAGGTGCACAAGGACAGTTACATAGAGCAGAGTTTGGAGACTGGTGTGCAGAAGGACTGTTACAGAGAGCAGAGGTTTGAGACTGGGGTTCAGATGGATCTTAAAGAGAGCAGAGTTTGGAGACTGGTGTACAAAAAGACAGTTTCAGAGAGCAGATGTTGGAGACTGGGATGGAGAAGAATCGTTGCAGAGAGAAGAGTTGGAGACTTGAGTGCATAAGGATCTTGAAGAGAGCAGAGTTGGTGAGTAGGGTGCAGAAGGACTGTTGCCGAGAGCAGAGGTTGGAGACTGGGGTGAAGAAAAATCATCGCAGAGAGAAGAGGTTGGATACTGGGGTTCTGAAGGCCTGTTACAGAGATCAGAGGTTTTAGACTGGGTTGGAAAATTCATTTTACAGAGAGTAGAAGTTGGAAACTATTCTGCAGAAGGACTGTTACAGAGAGCTGAGTTTGGAGACTGAGATGCAGAAGGGTCTTACAGAGAGTAGAGGTAGGAGACTGAGGTGCAGAAGGATCGTTGCAGAGAGCAGAGTTTTTACACTTAGTTGCTGAAGGACTGTTGCTGAGAGCAGATGTTGGAGACTGGTGTGCAGAAGGACTGCAGCAGAGAGCAGAGGTTGGAGATTGTGGTATACAAGAATCCTTGGAGAGAGCAGACTTTGGAGACTGGGGTGCAGAAGGATAGTTACAGAGAGCAGAGGTTGAAAACTATTCTACAGAAAGACTGTTACAAAGAGCAGAGTTTGGAGAATGGGTTTCAGAAGGGTCTTACAGAGAGCAGAGGTAGGAGACTGAGATGCAGAAGGATCGTTGCAGAGAGCAGAATTTTTAGACTGAGTTGCTGAAGGACTGTTGCAGAGAGCAGATTTTGGAGACTGGTTTGCAGAAGGACTGTTGCAGAGAGCAAAGGTTGGAGACTGGGGTGAAGAAGGACTGTTACAGAGAGCAGAGTTTGGAGCCTGGGTTGGAGAAGGATCCTACATAGAGCAGAGGTTGAAGAATCAGGTGCAGAAAGACTGTTACCTAGAGTAGATGTTGGAGACTGAGGTGCAGAAGTAACGTTGCAGAGTACAGAGTTTGGAGACTGAGGTGCAGAAGAATTGTTACAGAGAGCAGAGGTGGGAGACTGGGTTGTAGAAGGACTGATACAGAAAGAAGAGATTTGAGTCTGCGGTGCAGAAAGACCCTTACAGAGAGCAGAGGTTGGATTCTGCAGTACAGGAGGACTGTTACAGAGAGCAGAGG
Organism: Ictidomys tridecemlineatus; assembly: GCF_052094955.1. Lineage (NCBI taxonomy): Eukaryota > Metazoa > Chordata > Mammalia > Rodentia > Sciuridae > Ictidomys > Ictidomys tridecemlineatus. The sequence goes on from NW_027523256.1 coordinate 27,920, forward strand.
TTAGAAACTGGGGTGGAGAAGGACTGTAAAAGAGAGCTTATGTTGGTAAATAGGGTGCCAAAGGACTGATGGAGAGAGCAGAGTTTGGAGACTGGGGTGCAGAACTGTTGTGGAGAGTACAGGTTGGAGACTAGGGTAAAGAAGGACTGCTACAGAGAGCAGAGGTTGGAGACAGCGGTGCAGAAGGATCTTACAGAGAGCAGAATTTGGAGACTGAGGTGCAGAAGGACTGTTGTAAATATTATAGGTTGTAGACTGGGGTGCAGTAGGATCATTGCAGAGAGCAGAGGTTAAAGACTGGGGTGCAGAAGGATCATTGCAGAGAGCAGAGTTTGGAAACTTGCGTGCAGAAGGCCTGCTAAAGAGAGCATATTTGGAGTCGGGCGTGCAGAAGGCCTGTTACAGAGAGGAGAGGTTGGAGACTGGGGTGCAGAAGGACTGGTACAGAGAGCAGATTTTTAAGAAAGTGTTGCTGAAGGATCTTACAGAGAGCAGAGGTTGGAGACAAAGGTGCAGGTGGACTGTTACAGATAGCAGTGGTTGGAGACTGGGGTACAGAAAGTTTGTGGAGATGAGAGGTTTCAGACTGAGGTGCAGAAGTACTATTACAGAGAGCAGAGTTTGGAGATTGAGGTATAGAAGGACTGTTACAGAGAGCAGAGTTTGGAGACTGAGGTGCAGAAAGACTGTTACAGAAAGCAGAGGTTGGAAATTGGGGTGCAGAAAAACCGTTACAGAGAGCAGAGTTTGGAGACTAAGGTATAGAAGGAATGTTACAGAGAGCAGAGGTGGAAGACTTGGGTGCAGAGGGACTGATACAGAAAGCACAGGTTGGAGACTGAGGTGAAGAAGGATAGACACAGAGAGCAGAGGATGGAGACTGGGGTTCAGAAAAACTGATACAGAAAGCAGAGGTTGAATACTGGGGTGAAGGAGGAATGTTACAGAGAGAAGAGATTGGAGACAGTGGTGCAGAAGAATCTTACAGAGAGCAGAATTTGGAGACTGAAGTGCAGAAGGGCTGTTTTAGAAATCAGAGTTTTGAGACTAAGGTTCAGTAGGATCATTGCAGAGAGCAGAGGTTAAAGACTGGGGTGCAGAAGGATCATTGCAGAGAGCAGATGTTGGAGACTTTCATGTAGAAGGCCCACTAAAGAGAGCAGATTTGAAGACTGGCGTGCAGAAGGCCTGTTACAGAGAGGAGAGGTTGGAGACTCGGGTGCAGAAGGACTGGTACAGAGAGCAGATTTTGAAGAAAGAGTTGCTGAAGAATCTTACAGAGAGCAGAGGTTGGAGACTAAGGTGCAGGTGGACTGTTATAGAGAGCGGTGGTTGGAGACTGGGGTGCAGAAGGATCATGGAGAGGAGAGGTTTCAGACTGAGATGCAGAAGTACTGTTACAGAGAGCAGAGGTTGGGAAATTGGGGTGCAGAAGGACCGTTACAGAGAGCAGAGGTTGGAGACTGGGGTGCAGAAGGACCATTACAGATTGCAGAACTTTGAGACTGAGGTGGAGAAGGACTTTTACAGAGAGGAGAGGTTGGAGACTGGGGTTAAAAAGGATTCTTACATAGAGCAGATGATGGAGACTGCAGTGCAGAAAGAATTTTATATAGTGCAGTGTTCTGAGATTGGGGTTTAGAAGAACTGTTACAAAGAGCAGAGGTTGGAGACTGGGGTGCAGAAGGCCTGTTACAGTAAACAGAGTTTAGAGACTGAGGTGAAGAAGAATTTTTACAGAGAGCAGAGTTTGGACACTGTTGTGCAGAAGGACTGTTGCTGAGAGCAGATGTTGGAGACTGGGGTTCAGAATGACTGTTGCAGAGAGCAGAGGTTGGAGACTGGGGTGAAGAAGGACCGTTGCAGAAAGCAGAGGTTGGAGACTGGTGTGCAGAAGGACTGTTACGGAGAGCAGAGTTTGGAGACTTGGTTGCAGAAGGATCTTACAGAAAGCAGAGTTTAGAGATTGAGGTGCAGAAGGACGGTAACAGAGAGCAGAGTTTTGAGACTGTGGTGCAGAAGGACTAATACAGAAAGCAGAGGTTGGAGACTAGGGTGCAGAAGGACCATTACAGAGTGCAGAAGTTGGAGACTGCAAAACAGAAGGACTGTTACAGAGAGCAGAGATTGGAAATTGGGGAGCAGAAGGACTGTTTCAGAGAACAGAGTTTGGAGACTGGGTTGCAGCAGGACCGTTGAAGAAAGCAAACGTTGGAGACTGAGTTGGAGAAGGAATGTTACAGAGAGCAGAGTTTGGAAACTGGGGTGCCGAAGGACCTTACAGAGAACAGAGGTTGGAGACTGGGGTGCAGAAAGAGTGTTAAGGAGAGAAGACTTTGGAGACTGGGGTGCAGAAGGATCATTGCAGAGAGCAGAGGTTGGAGACTGGCGTGCAGAAGGACAGTTTCAGAGAGCAGAGATTTGAGACTGAGGTGCAGAAAAACTGTTACAGAGAGCAGAGTTTGAAGAGTGAGGTGCAGAAGGATCATTGAAGACAGCAGAAGTTGGAGACTGCGTTGCAGAAGAATCATTGCAGAGAGCAGAGGTGGAAACTGGGCTGCAGAAGGATCGTTACAGAGAGCAGAGGTGTGAGACTGGGGTGCAGAAGGACCGTTACAGAGAGACCAGGTTAAACCCTGGGGTGCAGAAGGAATGTTGCAGAAAGCAAAGTTCTGAGACTTGGGTGCAGAAGGACTGTTGCAGACAGCAGAGTTTGGAGACTGAGATGAAGAAGGACTGTTACACAGAGTAGACGTTGGAGATTGGTTTTAAAGAATTATGATACAGAAAGCTGAGGTGGGAGCCTGGGGTGCAGAAGGACCATTAAAATGTGCAGAGGTTTGAGACTGTCGTGCAGAAGGACTATTTCAGAGAGCAGAGTTTGGAGACTGGGGTGCAGAAAGCCTGCTACAGAGAGCAGAGTTTGGAGACTGGGTTGCAGAAGGACGGTTGCAGAGAGCAGATGTTGAAGATGGGGATGCAGAAGGATCGTTGCAAAGAGCAGAGATTGGAAACTGGGTTACAGAAAAATATTACGTAGAGCAGAGTATGGAGACTGTTGTGCCGAAGAATTGTTACAGAGAGCAGAGGTTGGCCACTGGGGTGCAGTACGATTATTGCAGAGGAGCAGAGATTGGAGACTGGTGTGCAGAAGGATCCTTGCAGAGAGCAGAGGATGGAGACTTGGGTGCAGAAGGACGGTTGCAGAGAGCAGATGTTGCAGACTGGGATGCAGAAGGATACGTGAAGAGAGCAGAGATTGGAAACTGGGTTGCAGAAGGACTGTTACAAAGAGCAGAGGTGAAGACTGGATTGTAGAAGGACTGCTGCAGAGAGCAGAGTTTGGAGACTGGGGTGCAGAACGACTGTTACAGAGAGCAGATGTTAAAGACTGAGATGCAGAAGGATTGTTACAGATAGCCGAGATTGGCGACTGTGGCGCAGTAGGATTATTGCAGAGAGCAGAGGTTGGAGACTTGTTTCGAGAATAAACCTTACAGAGAACAGAAGTTGGAGACTACAGTACAGAAGGACTGTTACAGAGAGCAGAGTTTGGAGACCAGGGTACAGAAGGACTGTTGCAGAGTGCAGAGGTGTGAGAATGGGATGCAGTAGGACTGTTTCAGAGAGTAGATGTTAAAGACTGGGGTGCAGAAAAACTGTTACAGAGAGCAGAGTTTGGAGAGTGGGGTGCAGAAGGACTGTTTAAGAGAGCAGAGGTTGGAGACTGGGGTATAGAAGGACTTTTGTATAGAGCAGATGTTGGAGATTGGGGTGCAAAAAGACTGTTGCAGAGAGCAGAATTTGGAGACTTAGGTGTAGAAGGACTGTTACAGAGTGCAGATGTTTGAGACTGGGGTGCAGAAGGATCGTTGCAGAGAGCATAAGTTGGAGACTGAGGTGCAGAAAGATCATTGCAGAGAGCAGAGGTTAGAGACTGGGGGGCAGAAGGACTTTTACAGAGAGCACACTAGAAAACTCGGGTGCAGAAGGAAATTTGCAGAGAGCAGAGGGTGGAGACGGGGGTGCAGGAGGAGTTTTGCAGAAACCAGAGGTTGGAGACTTAGGTGCAGAAAGACTGTTAAAGAGACAAGAGTTTGGAGACTGGGGTACAGGAGGACTTATTGAGAAAGCAGATGTTAAAGACTGGGGTGCAGAAGGACGGATAAAGAGAGCAGAGGTTGGAGACACCAGTACAGAATGGCTGCTATAGAGAGAAGAAGATAAAGACTTGGGTGCAGAATGACGGTTGCAGAGAACAGAGGTTGGAGACAAGGGTGCAGAAGCACCATTGCAGAGAGCAGAGGTTGGAGACTGAGGTGCAGAATTATTGTTACAGAGAGTAGAGTTTGGAGACTGAGTTCCAGAGGAATGTTACAGCGAGCAGAGGTTGGAGACTGGTGTGCAGAATGATCTTACACAGAGCAGAGGTTGGAGACTGGGGTGCAGAAGGACTGTTGCAGAGAGCAGAATTTGGAGACTGGGGTGCAGAAGGATTGTTGAAGAGAGCAGAGTTTTCAGACTGAGGTACAGAAGATCTGTTGCAGAGAGCAGATGTTGGAGACTGGGTGCACATGGACTGCTGCAGCGAGCATAGCTTGGAGACAGGGTGCAGATGGATTGTTGTAGAGAGCAGAGGTTGGAGACTGGGGTCCAGAAGGACAGATACAGAGAGCAGAGTTTGGAGACTGGGGTGAAGAAAGCCTCTTACAGAGAACAAAGTTTCGAGACTGGGGTGCACGATGACTGTTACAGAGAGCAGAGTTTGGAGATTTGGTTGCAGAAGGATTTTACAGAGAGCAGAGGTTGGAGACTGAGGTGCAGAAGCACTGTTACATAGAGTATAATTTGGAGACTGAGTTGCAGAAGGATCGTTGCAGAGAGCAGAGCTTGGAGACTGAGGTTGAGAAGGATTGATACAGAGAGCAGAGGTTGGAGACTGGGGTGCAAAAAGACTGTTGCAGAGAGCAGAGGTTTTAGACTGGGGTGTAGAAGGACTGTTGCAGTTAGGAGAGGTAGGAGATTGGGCTCCAGTAAAACCCTTACAGAGAGCAGTGTTTCAAGACTGCAGTACAGAAGGACTGTTACAGAGAGCAGAGGTTGGAGACTGGGGTGGAAAAGAACTGTTGCAGAGAGTAGATGTTGGAGACTGTGGTGCAGAAGGACTGATGCAGAGAACAGAAGTTGGAGACTGGGGTGCAGAAGGACCGTTGAAGAGAGCAGAGGTTGGAGACTGGGGTGCAGAAGAATCTTACAGTGAGCAGAGGTTGGAGTCTGAGATGCAGGAGGACTGTGGCAGAGAGCAGACATTAGAGACTTGGGTGAAGGAGGATTGTTGCAGAGAGCAGAGGTTAAAGCCTGAGGTTCAGAAGGACTGTTACAGAGAGCATATTTTTTAGACTGTGGTCCAGGACTGATACAGAAAACAGATGTTGGAGACTGGGGTACAGAATGATTCTTGCAGACAGCAGAGGTTGGAGACTGGGTTGCAGAAAGACTGTTGCATAGAGCAGAGGTTGGAGACTTAGGTGCAGAAGGACTGTTACAGAGAGGAGAGGTTGGAGCCTTTTGTTCAGAAGGACTGATACAGAAAGCAGAGTTTGGAGACTGGGGTGCAGAAGGACCATTACAGAGAAGAGGTTGGAGACTGCAGTACAGAAGAACTGTTATAGAGATCAGAGTTTGGAGACTGCGGTGCAGAAAGACTGTTGCAGAAAACACAGGTTGGATACTGGGGTGCAGAAGGATCGTGGCAGAGAGCAGAGTTTTCAGACTGAAGTGCAGAAAGACTAATGTAGAGAGCAGATGTTAGAGACTGGGGTGCAAAATGACTGTGGCAGAGAGCAGGGTTTGGAGACTTGTGTGCATATGGACTGTTCCAGAGAGTAGATGTTGGAGACTGGGGTACAGAAAGCCTTTTCAGACAGCAGAGTTTTGAGAAGCGGTGCAGAAGGACTGTTACAGAGAGCAGAGTTTAGTGATCAGTTTGCAAAAGGATCTTACAGAGAGTAGAATTTGGAGACTGAGATGAAGAATAACTGTTACAGAGAGTTGAGTTTGAAGACTGACCTGCAGAAGGACAATTGCAGAGAGCAGAGTTTGAAGACTGAGGTGCAGAAGGACTGACTGTTAAAGAGAGCAGAGGTTGGAGACTGAGGTGCAGAAGGACTGATACAGAATGCAGAGTTTTGAGACTGGGTTGCAGAAGGACCATTACAGAGAGCAGAGGTTGGCGACTGAGGTGCAGAAGGACTGTTGTAGAGAGAGGTTGGAGACTGGTGTGCAGAAGGATTTTTGCAGAGAGCAGTGGTTGGAGACTGGGTTGCAGAGGACTGTTGCAGAGAGCAAGGATAGATACTGAGGTTCAGAAGGACCGTTACAGAGAGCAAAGTTTGGAGACTGGGGTGTTGGACTGATACAGAAAGCAGAGGTTGGAGACTGGGGTGCAGAAGGACTGTTATAGAGAGCAGAGATTGGAGACTGGGGTACAAAAGGACTTTTACAGATTGCAGAGATTGGAGACTGGGAAGTGGAAGGACTGTTGCAAGAACAGATATTTAAGACGGGGTTGCAGAAGGACAATTGCAGAGAGCAGAGGTCTGATACTGAGGTGCAGAAGGATTGTAACAGAGAGCAGAGTTTGGAGACTGGGGTACAGAAGCATATTACAGTGAGCAGAGGTTGGAGACTGGGTTGAAGAAGGACTGCTGCAGAGAGCAGAATTTGGAGACTGGGGTGCAGAAGGATTGTTACAGAGAGCAGAGTTTGGATACTAGGGTGCAGAAGGACTTGTGCATAGAGCAGAAGTTGGAGATTTGGGTACAGAAGGAACTGTTGCAGAGAGCAGAGGTTGGAGACTGAGGTGCAGAAGGACTGTTATAGAGAGCAGAGGATTGAGACAGGGGTGCAGAAGAAATGATTCCAAATTCAGAGATTGAAGACTGGGGTACAAGAGGACCGTTAGAGAGAGCAGAGGTTGGAGTCTTTAGTACAGAAGTACTCTTACAAAGAGCAGAGTTTGGAGACTGAGGTGCAGAAGGACTGTTGCAGAGAGCAGATGATGGAGACTGGGTTTTAGAAGAACTGTAGCAGAGAGAAGACGTTGGAGACTAAGGTGAAGAAAAACAGTTACAAAGAGCAGAGGTTGGAGACTGGAGTGCAGAAGGACTGATACAGAAAGCAAAGTTTGGAGATTCGGGTGCAGAAGTATCCTTACAGAGAGCAGAGTTTCTAGAATGCAGTACAGAAGGACTCTTACAGAGAGCAGAGTTTGGAGACTGGGGTGGAGAATGACTGTTGCAGATAGCATATGTTGGAGACTGGGGTGCAGAAGGAATGTTGCAGAGAGCAGAGGATGGAAACTGGGATGCACCAGGACTGTTGCAGAAAGCAGAGGTTGCAGACTGAGTTGCAGAAGGACTCTTACAGACCGCAGAGTTTGGAGACTGTGGTGCAAAACGACTGATACAGAAAGCAGAGGTTGGATACTGGGGTGCATAAGGACCCTTATGGAGAACAGAGGTTGGAGACTGCGGTACAGAAGGACTGGTACCGAGAGAAGAGGTTGGAGACTGGCGTGCAGAAGAACTGATGTAGAGAACAGAGGTTGAAGCCTGTGGTGCAGACGGATCCTTTGGTCGAGCAGAGTATGGAGACTGGGGTATAGAAGGACTGTGGCAGAGAGCAGAGGTTGGAGACTGGAGTGTAGAAGGACTGTTGTAGAGAGCAGACGTTGGAGACTGTGGTGCAGAAGGATCAGTTGGGCGAGCAGAGTATGGAGACTGGGGTGTAGAAGGACTGTTACAGAGAGCAGAGTTTGAAGACTGGGGTGTCAAAGGACTGTTTCAGAGAGCAGATGTTGGAGACTTGGGTGCAGAAGGACTGTTGCATAGAGCAGAGATTGGAGACTGAGGTACAGAAGGACTGTTACAGAGAGTAGAGGTTAGAGACTTGGGTGCAGATGGATTATTGCAGAGAGCAGAATTTTCAGACTTAGGTACAGAAGAACTTTTGCAGAGAGCAGATGTTGGAGACTGGGGTTCACAAGGACTTTTGCAGTGAGCAGAGTTTGGAGACTGGGTTGCCAAAGGATCTTTGCAGAGAGAAAAGGTTGGACACTGAGGTGCGGAAGGATCATTGTGAACAGCCGAGGTTTGAGACTGGGGTGCAGAAGGATCATTAAAGAGAGCAGAGTTTGGAGACTGGGGTGCAGAAGGAATGTTGCAGTGAGCAGAGGTTGGAGACTTGGATGCAGAAGGACTGTCAGAAAGCAGAGGTTGGACACTGGGGTGCAGAAGGATATATAGAGAAAGCAGATGTTGAAGACTGGTGTGCAGAAGGACCGTTACAGAGAGCAAATGTTGGAGAATCTAGTACAGAAGGACTGTTATGGAGACCATAGGTTGGAGACTGGGGTGCAGAAGACTGTTGCACAAAACAGAGTTTAGAGACTGGGGTGCAGAAGGACCCTTGCAGAGAGCAGAGGTTGGAGACTGAGGTGCAGAATTATTGTTACAGAGAGCAGAGTTTGGAGACTAGGTTGAAGAAGAAGTGTTATAGTTTGCAGCGGTTGTAGACTGGTGTGCAGAAGGATTTCGCAGAGAGCAGAGGTTGGAGACTGTGGTGCAGAAGGCCTCTTACAGAGAGCAGAGGTTGGAGAGTGGAGTGCAGAAGGCCTGTTACAGAGAGCACAGGTTGGAGACTGGGGTGCAGAAGGACTGTCACAGAGAGCAGAGTTTCACATTGGGTTTCAGAAGGGTCTTACAGAGAGATGAGTTTGGAGCCTGAGGTACAGAAGGACTGTTACAGAGAGCAGAGGTTGGAGATGGGGTGCAGAAGGATTATTGCAGAGAGTAGAGTTTTCAGACTGAGATACAAAAGAACTGATGCAGAGAGCAGATGTTGTAGACTGGGTTGCACAAGGACTGTTGCAGCGAGCAGAGTGTAGAGACAGGGGTGCAGATTGACTGATAGAGACAGCAGAGTTTGGAGTCTGGGGTGCAGAAGGCCTTTTAAAGAGAGCAGAATTTAGAGACTGGGTTGCAGAAGGATCTTACAGAGTGCAGATTTGTAGACTGAGGCGCAGATACACTGTTAATTAGAGTAGAGGTTGGAGACAGAGGTCCAGAAAAACCGTTGTAGAGAGCAGAGGTTGGATATTGAGGTGCAGAAGGATTGTTACAGAGAGCAGAGGATGGAGACTGGGATGCAGAAGGACTGTTGCAGAGAGCAGAGTTTTTACACTGGGATGTAGAAGGACTGTTTCAGAGAGTAGAGGTTGGAGACTAAGGTGCAGAAGGACAGTTACACATAGCACAGTTTGGAGACTGTGATTCAGAAGGACTGATACAGGAAGCAGAGGTAGGAGACTCGGGTGCAGAAGTACCCTTAAAGAGAGCAGAAGTTGGATAATGCAGTACAGAAGGACTATTACAGAGAGCAGAGTTTGGAGACTGGGGTGGAGAATGACTGTTGCAGAGAGCAGATGTTGGAGACTGGGGTGCAAAAGGACTGTTGCATAGAGCAGAGGATGGAGAGTGTGGTGCAGAAGGACTGTTTCAGAGAGCAGACGTTGCAGACTGAGTTGCAGAAGGACTGTTACAAAGGGCAGAGTTCGGAGACTATGGTGCAAAACCACTGATACAGAAAGCAGATGTTGGGTACTGGGGTGCCTAAAAACCCTAACGGAGAACAGAGGTTGCAGACTGCGGTACAGAAGGACTGTTACAGAGAGCAGAAGTTGGAGACTGGGGTGCAGAAGAACTGATGTAGAGAACAGATGTTGGAGACTGGGGTGCAGAAGTATCGTTGGGGCGATCACAATATGGAGACTGGGGTGTAGAAGAACTGTTGCAGAGAGCAGAGGTTGAAGACTGGGTTGTCGAAGGACTGTTTCAGAGAGCAGATGTTGGAGACTTGGGTGCAGAAGGACTGTTGCATAGGGCAGAGATTGGAGAATGAGGTTCAGAAGGACTTTTACAGAGAGTAGAGGTTGAAGACTGGTGGTCAGATGGATTATTGCAGAGAGCAGAGTTTTCAGACTGATGTACAGAAAAACTGTTTCAGAGAGCAGATGTTGGAGACTAGGGTTCACAAGGACTTTTGTAGCGAGAAGAGGTTTGAGACTGCCGTGCCAAAGGATCTTTGCAGAGAGCAGAGCTTGGAGACCGAGTTGCAGAAGGATCATTGTGAAGAGCAGAGGTTTGAGACTGTGGTGCAGAAGGATCATTACAAAGAGCAGAGTTTGGAGACTGGCGTGCAGAAGGAATGTTGCAGAGAGCAGAGGTTGGAGACTGGGGTGCAGAAGGACTGATAGAGAAAGCAGATGTTGGAGACTGGGGTGCAGAAGGACTGTTACAGAGGGCAATGGTTGGAGAATCCGGTACAGAAGCACAGTTACAGTGAGCAGAGGTTGGAGACTGGTGTGCAAAAAGATCTTACAGAGAGCAGATGTTGGAGAGTGGGGTGCAAAAGGACTGTTGTAGAGAGCAGAGGTTGGAGACTGGGGTGCAGAATATCATTGCAGAGAGTAGAAGTTGGAGACTGGGGTTCTGAAGGCCTCTTACAGAGAGCAGAGTTTGGAGACTGGGATACAGAAGGCCTATTACAGAGAGCAGAGTTTAGAGACTGGGTGCAGAAGGACTGTTACAGACAGCAGAGTTTGAATACTGGGTTTCCGAAGGGTCATACAGAGAGCAGAGTTTGGAGACTGAGGTACAGAAGGACTGTTACTAAGAGCAGAGGTTGGAGACTGGGTGCAGAAGGATTATTGCAGAGAGTATGGATTTCAGACTGAGGTACACAAGAACTGTTGCAGAGAGAAGATGTTGTAGACTGGGTTACACAAGGACTGTTACAGCGAGCACAGGTATGAGACTGGGGTGCAGAAGAATCGTTACAGAGAGCACAGTTTGGAGACTGGGGTGTAGATGGACTGACACAGAGAGCAGAGTTTGGAGACTGGGCTGTAGAAAGACTGTTGCAGAAAACAGAGTTTCGAAACTGGGGTGCAGAAGGACCGTTGCAGAGAGCAGAGTTTGGAGATAGGTTTCAGAAAAACAGTTACAGCGAGCAGGGGTTGGAGACTGGTGTGCAGAAGGATCTTACAGAGAGCAGAGGTAGGAGACTGGAGTGCACAAGGACTGTTTCAGAGAGAAGAGGTAGGAGACTGGGGTGCAGAAAGATCGTTGCAGAGAGTAGAAGTTGGAGACTGGGGTGCAGAAGGCCTGTTACAGAGAGCAGAGGTTGGAGACTGTGGTGCAGAAGGACAGTTACAGAGAGAAGAGTTTGCAGACTGGGTTTCAGAAGGGTCTTACAGAGAGCAGAGGTAGGAGACAGAGGTACAGAAAGACTGTTACAGAGAGCAGAGTTTGGAGACTGGGGTGTAGAAGGACTGTTTAAGAGAGCAGATGTTAGAGACTTGTGCACAGATGGATTGTTGCATAGAGCAGAGATTGAAGATTGAGGTACAGAAGAACTGTTGCACAGAGCAGAGGTTGGAGACTGGGTTGCACAAGGACTGTTGCAGCGAGTAGAGGTTGGAGACTGGGGTGCAGAAGGATGGTTGCAGAGAGCAGAGGCTGGAGACTGGGGTGCAGATGGACTGATACAGAGAGCAGAGGTTAGAGACTGGGGTGCAGAAGGCCTGTTACAGAGCAGAGTTTGGAGACTGGGGTGCAGAAGGATCTTACAGAGAGCAAAGTTTGGAGACTGAGGGGCAGAAGGACCCTTGCATAGAGCAGAGGGTGGAGACTGAGGTGCAGAAGGATCGTTACAGAGAAAAGAGGACTGTTTCAGAGAGCAGATGTTGGAGACTGTGGTGCAGAAAGATCGTTGCAGAGAGCAGAGTTTGGAGACTGGAGTGCAGAAGGACTGTTGCAGATAGAAGTGTTTGGAGACTGGGGTGCAGAAGGACTGTTGCAGAGAGCAGATGTTTTAGACTGGGGTGCAGAAGGACTGTTGCAGAGAGCAGAGGTTGGAGACTGATGTGCAGAAAGACTCTTAGAGAGAGAAGAAGTTGGAGACTGGGTTGCAGAAGTACTGATACAGAAATCAGAGTTTGGAGTCTGCAGTGCAGAAGGACTGTTGCAGAGAGCAGAAATTGGAGACTGAGGTGCAGAATTTCTTTTACATAGAGAAGCGGTTGGAGACTGGGGTGCCGAAGGATCGTTGCAAGGAATCAGAGCTTGGAGACACGGGTGCAGAAAAATCTTACAGAGAGCAAAAGTTGGAGACTGAGGTTCAGGAGTATTGTTGCAGAGATCAGAGGTTGGAGACTGGGGTGCAGTAGGATCATTGCAGAGAGCAGTGTTTGGAGACTGGGGTGCAGAAATATCGTTGCAGAGAGCAGAGTTTGGAGACTGCAATGCAGAAGGCCTGTTACAGAGAGGAGAGGTTGGAGAGTGGGGTGCAGAAGAACTGTTATAGAGAGCAGTGTTAGGAGACTGGGTTGCTGAAGGATCTTACAAAGAGCAGAGTTTGGTTACTGAGGTGTAAGTGGACTCTTACAGAGAGCAGTGGTTGGAGACTGGGTGTAGAAGAATCATGAAAAGAGCAGAGGTTTCAGACTGAGGTACAGAAAGACTGTTATAGAGAATAGAAGTTTGAGACTGAGGTGAAGAAGGACTGTTACAGAGAGCAGAGTTTGGAGACTGAGGTTTAGAAGGACTGTTACAAAGAGCTGAGGTTGGAGACTTCTGTGCTGCAGGACTGTTACAGAGTGCAGAGTTTAAAGACTGGGTTGCAGAAGGATCTGAAAAGAGCAGAGTTGGGAGACAGAGGTGCAGAAGGACTGTTAAAGAGAGCAGAGGTAGGAGACTGGGGTGCAGAAAGGTCGTTGAAGAGAGCATAGTTTTCAGACTGCGGTGCAGAAGAACTATTGCAGAGAGCAGATGTTGGAGATTGGGGTGCAGAAGGATTGTTACAGAGAGGAGAGGTTGGAGACTGGAGTGCATAAGGATCTTACAGAGAGCAGAGGTTGGAGACAAAGATGCAGAAGGACTTTTGCCAAGAGCCGAGGTTTGAGACTGTTGTGGAGAAGAATCATTGCAGAGAGAAGAGGTTGGAGACTGGGTTTCAGAAGGCCTGTTACAGAGAGCAGAGTTTTGAGACTGGGTTGCAGAATTCCTCTTACAGAGAGCCGAGGTTGGAAACTGTTGTTCAGAAGGACCATTACAGAGAGCAGAGTTTGGAGACTGGGATGCAGAAGGGTCTTACAAAGAGCAGAGGTAGGAGACTGAGGTGCAGAATGATTGTTGCCGAGAGCAGAGTTTTCAGACTGAGTTGCATAAGGACTGTTGCAGAGAGCAAATGTTGGATACTGGGGTTCAGAAGTACTGTTTCAGAGAGCAGAGGTTGGAGACTGGTGTTAAGAAGGATCAGTACAGAGAGCAGAGTTTGGAGACTGGTGTGCAAAAGGACTGTTACAAAGAGCAGAGTTTGGAGACTAGGTTTGAAAAGGTTCCTACAGAGAGAAGAGGTTGGAGAATTAGGTGCAGAAGAACTGTTACAGAGAGTAGAGGTTTGAAACTGAGGTGCATAAGGAACATTGCAGAGTACAGGACTTTTGCAGAAAGCAGACGTTGGAGACTGAGGTGCAGAAGAACTTTTACAGAGAGCACTGGTTGAAGACTGGGGTGCAGAAGGATCGTTGAAGAGAGCAGAAGATTTAGAATGAGGCGCAGAAGGACTTTTACAGAGCGCAGAGTTTGGAGTCTGAGGTGTAGAACGACTGTTACAAAAACCAGAGGTTGGCAATTGGTGAGCTGAAGGACCATTACAAAGAGAAGAGGTTGGAGACTAAGATACAAAAGGACTGTTACAGATAGCACAGTTTCGAGACAGGGTTGCAGAATGATCTTACAGAGAGCCTTTGGAGACAGAGGTGCAGAAGGAGTGTTACAAGAGCAGAGGTTACAGACTGGGGTGCAGAAGGATTGTTGCAGAGAGCAGTGTTTTCAGACTGAGGTGCAGAAGGACAGTTACAGAGTGCATAGTTTGGAGACCTGGGTGTAAAAGAAATGTTGCAGAGACCATAGGCACAGACTGGGCTGAAGAAGAATTGTTATAGAGAGCAGAGTTGCGAGACTTGTGTTCACAAGTACTGTTACAGAGAGCACAGGTTGGATACTGGGGTGCAGAAAGAATGTTGCAGAAATCAGAGGTTGGAGACTGGGGTGCAGAAGGACTGTTGCAGAGAGCAGAATTTGGAGACTGAGGTGCAGAAGGACTGTTACTCAGAGAAGACGTTGGAGACTGGGGTGAAGAATTATGATACAGAAAGCTGAGGTGGGAGACTGGCGTCCAGAAGGACCATTACAGAGAGAAGAGGTCGGAGACTGGCGTGCACAAGGACTGTTTCAGAGAACAGAGTTTGGAGACTGGGGTGCAGAAGGCCTGCTACAGAGAGCAGAGTTTGGAGACTGGGTTGCAGAAGGACAGTTATAGAGAGCAGAGTCTTGAGGCTGGGTTGCAGAAGGACTGGTATAGAGAGCAGAGTTTTGAGGCTGGTTTTCAGAAGGATTTTAGAGAGCAGGGGTTTGGGACTGAGGTGCAGGACGACTGTTAAAGGGAGCAGTGGTTGAAGACTGGGGTGGAGAAGGATCATGCAGAGAGCAGAGGTTTCAGACTGAGGTGGAGAAATACTGTTACAGAGAGTAGACGTTGGAGACTGAGGTGCAGAAGGACAGTTACAGAGAGCAGAGTTTGGTGACTGAGGTGCAGAAGGACTGTTACAGAAAGCAGAGTTTGGAGACTTGGGTGCAGAAGGAGTGTTACAGAGAGCAGAGTTTGGAGACTGGGGTGCAGAAGAACTGTTGCAGATAGCAGAGGTTGGAAACTTGGGTGAAGAAGGACTGTTGTAGCGAGCAGGTGTTGGAGACTTGGGTGCAGAAGGACTTTTGCAGAGAATAGAATTTGGAGACTGAGGTGCAGAAAAAGTACTTCAGATAGCAGAGGTTGGAGACTGATGTACAGAAGGACCGTTACAGAGAGTAGAGTTTGAAGACTGTAGTGCAGAGGGATTGTGGCAGACAGCAGAGTTTTCAGACTGAGGTACAGAAGAACTGTTGCAAAGAGCAGATGTTGGAGACTGGGGTTCACAAGGACTGTGGCAGCGAGCAGAGTTTTGAGACTAGGGTGCCAAAGGATTTTTGCAGAGAGCAGAGGTTGGAGACTGAGGTGCAGAAGGATTGTTGTGGAGAGCAGAGGTTCGAGACTGTTGTGCAAAAAGATCATTAAAGAGAGCAGAGTTTGGAGCCTGGGGTGCATAAGGATTGATACAGAGAGCAGAGATTGGAGACTGGGGTTTAGAATGATTATTGCAGAGAGCCTTGGTTTTAGACTGGTATGTAGAAGGACTGTTGCAGAGAGTAGAGTTAGGAGATTGGGGTGCAGAAGGACTGCAGCAGAGAGCAGAGGTTAAAGACTAAGGTGCAGAAGGACAGTTACACAGAACAGAGTTTGGAAACTCGGGTGCAGAAGAACCCTTACAGAGAACAGTGGTTGGAGACTGCAGTACAGAAGGACCGTTACAGAGAACAGAGGTTGAAGACTGGGGTGCAGAAGAACTGATGTAGAGAACAGAAGTTGGAGACTGTGGTCCAGAAGGATTGTTGGGTCGAGCAGAGTATGGAGACTGGGGTATAGAAGGACTGTTGCAGAGAGCAGAGTTTGAAGACTGGGGTATAGAAGGACTGTTGCAGAGAGCAGACGTTGGAGACCAGTGTGCAGTAGAATCGTTTGAGCGAGCAGAGTATGGAGACTTGGGTGTAGAAGGACTGTTGCAGAGAGCAGACGTTGGAGACCAGTGTGCAGTAGAATCGTTTGAGCGAGCAGAGTATGGAGACTTGGGTGTAGAAGGACTGTTGCAGAGAGCAGAGGTTTGAGACTCTGGTGTCTAAGGACTGTTTCACAGAGCAGATGTTGGAGACTTGGGTGCAGAAGGACTGTTACATAGAGCAGAGATTGGAGACTGAGGTACAGAATTGCTGTTACAGAGAGTGGAGGTTGGAGACTGGGGTGAAGATGGACTATTGCAGAGAGCAGAGTTTTCAGACTGAGGTACAGAAGAACTGTTGCAAAGAGCAGATGTTGGAGACTGGGGTTAACAAGGACTGTTGCAGCGAGCAGAGTTTTGAGACTGGGGTGCCAAAAGATCTTTGCAGAGAGCAGAGGTTGAAGACTGAGGTGCAGAAGGATCGTTCCGGAGAGCAGAGGTTCGAGACAGGGTGCAGAAGGATCATTAGAGAAAGCAGAGTTTGGAGCCTGGGGTGCAGAAGGACTGTTACAGAGAGCAGAGGTTGGAGACTGAGATGCAGATGGACTGATAGAGAAAGCAGATGTTAGGGACTGGGGTGCAGAAGGACTGTTGCAGAAAGCAGAGGTTGGAGACTGAGATGCAGATGGACTGATAGAGAAAGCAGATGTTGGAGACTGGGGTGCAAAAGGACCGTTAAAGAGAGCAGAGGTTAAAGACTGGGGTGCAGAAGGACTGTTACAGAGAGCAGATGTTAGAGACTGGTTTTCAGAAGGATCTTACAGAGAAATGTGTTTGGAGACTGAGGTGCAGACGGACTTTTACAGAGAGCACACGTTTGATACTGGGGAGCAGAAGAAATGTTGCAGAGAGTAGATGTTGGAGACTGGGGTCCAGAAGGACTGCTGCTGAAAGCAGAGTTCGGAGACTAGGGGCAGAAGGACTGTTACAGAGAGCAGAGTTTGGAGACTCAGGTGTAGAAAAATCATTGAAGCCAGCAGAGTTTTCAGACTGAGGTACAGAAGAACTGTTGCAGAGAGCAGATGTTGTAGACTGGGTTGCACACGGACTGTTGCAGCGAGCAGAGGTTGGAGACTGGAGAGCAGAAGGATCGTTGTAGAGAGCAGACGTTAGAGACTGGGGTGCAGATGGACTGATACAGAGAGCAGAGGTTGGAGACTGGAGTGCAAACGGCCTGTGACAGAGAGCAAAATTTGGAGACTGGGGTGATGAAGGACTGTTATAGAGAGCAGAGTTTGGAGACTGGGTTGCAAAAGGATCTTAGAGAGAGCAGAGAATGGAGACTTAGGTGCAGAAGCACTGTTACAGAGAGTAGAGGTTGGAGACTGAGGTGCAGAAGGACCGTTGCAGAGAGCAGAGTTTGGAGACTGAGGTGCCGAAGTATTGTTCCAGAGAGCAGAGGTTTGAGACTGGGGTGCAGAAGAACTGTTGCAGAGAGCAGTGGTTTTAGACTGGGATGTACAAGGACTGTTGCAGAGAGTAGAGGTTGGAGATTCGGGTCCAGAAGGACTGTAGAAGAGAGCAGAGATTGGAGACTAAGGTGCAGAAAGACAGTACTCAGAGCAGAGGTTGGAGACTGGGATGCAGAAGGACTGACACAAAAAGCAGAGGTTCAAGACTCAGGTGCATAAGTACTCTTACAGTGAGCAGAGGTTGGAGAATGCAGTACAGAAAGACTGTTACAGAGAGCAAAGTTTGGAGACTGGGGTGGAGAATGACTGTTGCAGAGAGAAGATGTTGGAGACTGTGGTGAAAAAGGACTGTTTCAGAGAGCAGAGGATGGAGACTGTGGTGCAGAAGGACTGTTGCAGAGAGCAGATTTTGCAGACTGAGTTGCAGAAGGACTCTTACAGAGGGCAGAGTTTGGAGACTGTGGTCCTAAACGACTTATACAGAAAGGAGAGGTTTGATACTGGGGTGCATAAGGACCCTTGCAGAGAACAGAGTTTAGAGACTGTGGTACAGAAGGACTGTTATAAAGAACATAGGTTGGAGTCTGGGGTGCATCAGAACTGAAGTAGAGAACAGAGTTTGGAGACTGGGGTGCAGAAGGATCGTTGGAGCCATCAGAGTATGGAGACTGTGGTGTAGAAGGACTGTTGCAGAGAGCAGTGATTGGAGACTGAGGTACAAAAGGACTGTTACAGAGAGCAGAGTTTGGAGACTGGGGTGCAAATGGATTATTGCAGAGAGCATAGTTTTCAGACTGAGGTACAGTAGAACTGTTGCAGACAGGGGTTAACAAAAACTGTTGCAGCTAGCAGAGTTTTCAGACTGGGGTGCAAAATGATCTTTGCAGAGAGCAGAGGTTCAAGACTGAGGTAAAGAAGGATCGTTGCAGAGAGCAGAGGTTCGAGACTGGAGTGCAGAATGACTTTTACACAGAGCACAGGTTGGCACTGGGCTGCAGAAGGAATGTTGCAAGAACAGAAGTTGGAGATTTGTTTGCAGAAGGACTTTTGCAGAAAGCAAAGTTTGAAGATTGAGGTGCAGGAGGACTTTTGCAGAGAGCAGAGGTTAAAGACTGAGGTGCAGAAGGACTGTTACAGTGAGGAGACATTGGAGACGGGGTTCCAGAAGTATCTTACAGAGAAAAGAGTTTGGAGACTGAGGTGCAGTAGGACTGTTTCAGAGAGCATAGTTTCGAGACTGGGGTGCAGAAGGATAGTTACAGAAAGCAAAGGTTGAAGACTGGGGTGCAGACGGACTTTTACAGAGAGCAATGGTTTGATACTGGGGTGCAGAACGAATGTTGCAGAGAGCAGAATTTGGAGACTGAGGTGCAGAAAGACTGTTGCTTAAAGCAGACGTTGGCGTTTGAGGTGCTTTAGGACAGTTACAGAGAGCAGAGTTTGGAGACTGGGGTGCAGAAGGATTATTGCAGAGAGCAGAGTTTTCAGAATGAGGTACAGAAGAAATTTTGCAGAGAGCAGATGTTGTAGACTTGGTTGCACAAGGACTGTTGCAGCGAACAGAGTTTGGAGACTGGGGTGCAGAAGGCCTGTTACAGAGAGCAGAGTTTGGAGGCTGGGGTGATTAAAAACTGTTAAAGAGAGAAGAGTTTGGAGACTGGGTTGCAGAAGGATATTACAGAGAGCAGAGATTGGAGACTTAGGTGAAGAAGCACTGTTACAGAGAGTAGAGGTTGGAGACTGAGGTGCATAAGGACCCTTGCAAAGAGCAGAGGTTGGAGACTGAGGTGCATAAAGACTGTTGCAGAGGGTAGAGGTTTTAGACTGCGATGTAGAAGGACTTTTGCAGAGAGCAGAGGTTGGAGACTGGGGTGCAGAAGGACTGATTCAGAAAGCAGATATTGGAGTCTGAGGTATAGAAAGACCGTTACAGAGAGCAGAGTTTGGATTCTGCAATACAGGAGAACTGTTACAGAGAGCAGAGGTTGGAGAAAGGGGTGCAGAATAACTGTAAAAGTGAGCAGATGTTGGTAACTAGGGTGCCGAAGGACTGTTGCAGAGAGCAGAGGTTGGAGACAGCGGTTCAGAAGGATCTTAGAGAGAGCAGAATTTGTAGACTGAGGTGCAGAAGGACTGTTCTGGAGATCAGAGGTTGGAGACTGGGGTGCAGTAGGATCATTGCAGAGAGCAGAGTTTAAATACTGGGGTGCAGAAGCATCATTGCAGAGAGCAGAGTTTGGAGACTGGGGTGCAAAAGGCCTGCTACAGAGAGCAGATTTGTAGACTGGCATACAGAAAGCCTGTTACAGAGAGGAGAGGTTGGAGACTGGGGTGCAGAAGGACAGTTACAGAGAGCAGAGTGTTAACTGGGTTGCTGAAGGATCTTACAGAGATCAGCGGTTGGAGACCAAGGTGAAGGTGGACTGTTACAGAGCAGTGGTTGAAAACTGGGATACAGAAGGATCGTGGAGAGCAGAGGTTTCAGACTGAGGTGCAGAAGTACTGTTATAGAGTGCCGAGATTGAAGATTGAGGTGCAGAAGGACTGACACGGAGAGCAGAGTTTGGAGACTGAGGTGCATAAGGACTGTTACAGAAAGCAGAGGTTGTAAATTGGGGTGCAGATAGACCGTTACATAGAGCAGATGTTGGAGACTATGGTATAGAAGGAGTGTTCCAGAGAGCAGAGGTGGGAGACTTGGGTGCAGAAAGACTGTTACAGAAACCACAGGTTGGAGATTGAGGTGCAGAAAGATAGACACAGAGAGCAGAGGTTGGAGACTGGGGTTCAGAAGGACTGATACAGAAAGCAGAGGTTGGAGACTGTGGTGCAGAAAGACCGTTACAGAGAGCAGAGTTTGGTGACTGTGGTACAGGAGGATTGTTACAGAGAGCAGATACTGGAGACTGGGGAGCAGAAAGCCCGTTGCAGAGAACAGAGTTTGGAGACAGGGGTGCCGCAGGACCCTTGCAGAAAGCAGAGTTTGGCGACTGGGGTCTAGAAGAAATGTTAGAGAGCAGAGTTTGGAAACTGGAGTGCAGAAAGTTCTTACAGAGAGCACAGGTTGGAGACTGTGGTGCAGAAGGACTGTTGCAGAGAGCAGACGTTGGAGACTGCGGTCCAGAAAGATTATTGCAGAGAGCAGAGTTTGCAGACTTGGGTGCAGAAGGTTGTTGCAGAGAGCAGAGTTTGGAGACTGAGGTGCAGAAAGACTGTTACAGAGAGCAGATGTTGGAGACTGGGGTGCAGAAGAACTGTTGCAGAGAGAAGAGGTTGGAGACTTAGGTGTAGAAGAACTGTTACAGAGAGCAGAGGTAAGAGACTGGAGTTGAGATGGATCTTACAGAGAGCAGAGGTTGGAGACTGAGGTGCAGAAGGATTGTAAGAGACACCTGAGGTAGGAGACTGGGGTGCAAGAGATTCTTTGCAGACAGCAGAGTTTTCAGACTGTAATGCATAAGGACTGTTGCAGAGACCAGATGTTGGAGAGTGGGGTGTAGAAGGACTGTTGCAGAGAGCATAGATTGGAGACTGAGGTGCAGAAGGACTGTTACAGGAAGCAGAGGTTGGAAATTGGGTTGCAGAAGTACCGTTAAAGAGTCCAGAGTTTGGAGACTGCGGTTTAGGACTATTACCAAGAGCAGATGTTGGCGACTGGGATGCAGAAGGACTCTTACAGAGAGCACAAGTTGGAGAATCAAGTGCAGAAGGATGGATACAGAGAACAGAGGTTGGATACTGGGATTCAGACAGGCTGATACACAAAGCAGAGTTTGGAGACAGGGGTGTAGAAGAACCAAAACTGAGAGCACTGGTTGGACACTGCGGTACAGAAGGACTGTTACAGAGAGCAGACTTCAGAGACTGGGGAGAAGAAAGACTGTTGCAGAGTGAAGAGGTTAGAGAATAAGGTGCAGAAGGATTGTTACAGATAGCAGCGTTTGGAGACTGGAGTGCAGAAGGACTCTTACAGAGAGCAGAGTTTGGAGACTGGGGTGCAGAAGGACGGTTACAGAGATCAGAGGTTGGAGACTGGGGTTCAGATGGATCTTACAGAGAGCAGAGTTTAGAGACTGAGGTGCAAAAGGACTGTTGCAGAGAGCAGAGGTTAGAGACTGAGGTGGAGAAGAATCGTTGCAGAGAGAAGAGGTTGGCAACTGGGCTGCAGAAGGCCTGTTACACAGAGCAGAGTTTGGAGACTGGTTCGCAGAAGTTCTGTTTAAGGGAGCAGAGGTTGGAGACTGTTGTGCAGAAGGACGGTTAAAGAGTGCAGAGTTTAAACACTTGGTTGCAGAAGGATGAAACAGAGGGCAGAGTTGGGAGACTGAGGTGCAGAAGGACAGTTACAGAGAGCAGAGGTAGGACACTGGGGTGCAGAAGGGTCGTTGCAGAGAGCAGATTTTTCAGACTGAGGTGCAGAATGACTGTGGCAGAGAGCAGATGTTGGAGACTGGAGTGCAGAAGGACTGTGGCAGAGAGCAGATGTTGGTAACTAGGGTCCAGAAGAACTGTTGTAGAAAGCAGAGGTTGGAGACTGGGGTGCAGAAGGACTGTTGCAGGGAGCAGAGGTTGGAGACTTAGGTGCGGAACTCCTGTTACAGAGAGCAGAGTTTGTAGACTCGGTGCAAAAGGACAGTTTAGAATAGCACAGGTTAAATACAGGGGTGCAGAAGAATCTTACAGAGAGCAGAATTTGGAGACTGAGGTGCAGAAGGACTTTTGCAGAGATCAGAGGTTGGAGACTGGGGTTCAGTAGGATCATTGCAGAGAGCAAAACTTCGAGACTGGGGTGCAGAAGGATCGTTGGAGAGAGCATAGGATGTAAACTGGGGTGCAGAAGGCCTGCTATACAGAGCAGAGTTTTGAGACTGGCGTGCAGAATGCCTTTTACAGAGAGGAGAGGTTGGAGACTGGGGTGCAGAAGGACTGTTACAGAGAGCAGAGTTTGGAGACTGGTTTGCTGAAGGAACTTACAGAGAGCAGATGTTGGAGACTGACGTGCAGAAAAACTGTTACAGAAAGCAGAGGTTGGAAATTGGGGTGCAGAAGGATCCTTACAGAGAGCAGAGGTTGGAGACTGCGGTATAGCAAGACTGTTACAGAGAGCAGAGTTTGGGTTGCTGAAAGATCTTACATAGAGCAGAGGTTGCAGACTGACGTGTAGCTTGAATGTTACAGAGAGCAGTGGTTGAAGACTGGGTCAAAAGGATCCTGCACAGAGCAGAGGTTTCACAGTGAGGTGCGGAAGGACTGTTACAGAGAACAGAGGTTGGAGACTGAGGTGTAGAAGGAGTGTTACAGAGAGCAGAGCTCGGAGACTCAGGTTCAGAAAAAATGTTACAGGAAGCAGAGTTTGGAAATTGGGATGCAAAAGGACTTTTATAGAGAGCAGAGGTTGGAGTCTGCGATATAAAATTGTTATCGAGAGCAGATGTTGGAGTCTGGGGTGCAGAAGGACTCTTACATAGAGCACAGGTTGGAAATTGAGGTGCAGAAAGATCGATACAGAAACAGAGGTTCGAGACTGGGGTTCAGACATACTGATACACAAAGCAGAGGTTGGAGACGGGCTTGGAGAGGGACGGTTACGAAGAGCAGAGGTTTGAGTCTGCGGTACAGAAGGACTGTTTCAGAGAGCAGATCTCGGAGACTGGGGAGCAAAAGGACTGTTGCAGAGGACAGAGGTTGAGGACTGGGTTGGAGAAGGAATGTTACACAGAGCAGAGTTTGGAAACTGGAGTGCAGAAGGATCTTAAAGAGAGCAGAGGTTGAGGACTGTGGTGTAGAAGGACTGTTGCAGAGAGCAGACGTTGGAGATTGGGTTCCAGAAGGATCATTGCAGAGAGCAGAGTTTGGAGACTGGGGTGAAAAAAGGACTGTTACAGAGAGCAGAGTTTGGAGACTGGGGTGCGGAAGTACTGTTTCAGAGAGCAGATGTTGGAGACCGGGGTGGAGAAGATTCGTTTCAGAGAGAAGAGGTTGGAGACTGTTGTGCAGAAGGACCATTACAGAGAGCAGAGGGTGGATACTGGGGTTCAGATGGTTCTTAAAGAGAGCAGAGGTTGGACACTGGGGTTCAAATTGACTGTTGAAGAGAGTAGAGCTTGGACACTGGAGTGCAGAAGGACTTTTACAGAGAGCAGAGTTTGGAGACTGGGGTTCAGAAGGATCTTACAGAGAGCAGAGGTTTGAGACTGGGGTGCAGAAGAAATGTTGCAAGGAGCAGAGGTTTGACACTGGCGTGCATAAGGATCATTGCAGAGACAAGAGGTTGGAGACTGGGATGCAGAAGGCCTGTTACAGAGAGCAGAGTTTGGAGACTGGGGTTCAGAAGCCCTTTTAAAGACACCAGAGTTTGGAGACTGGGGTGCAGAAGAACCATTACAGAGAGCAGAGGTTGGAGATTGCAGTACAGAAGGACTGTTACACAGAGCACAGTTTGGAGACTGGGGAGCAGAAATACTTTTGTAGAGAACAGAGGTTGGAGACTGGGCTGCTACAGGATCGTTGCAGATAGAAGAGGTTGGAAACTGGGATGGAGAAGAAATGTTGTAGAGAACAGAGTTTGAAAACTGGTGTGCAAAAGAATCTAAAAGAGAGCAGAGGTTTGAAACTGGGGTACAGAAAGAGTGACTCAGAGAGCAGACTTTGGAGAAAGAGGTGCAGAAGATTTTTGCTGAGAGCAGAAGTTGAGACTGAGGTCCAGAAGGACTGTTATAGAGAGTAGAGGTTATAGATATGGATTCAAAAGGTCTGATAAAGAGAGCAGAGGTTGGAGACTGGGGTGCGGAAGGACTGTTACAGAGAGCAGAGTTTGGAGACAGGATTACAGAAGGATCTTAAAGAGAGCAGAGTTTGGAGACTGAGGTGCAGCAGGAATGTTACAGAGAACAGAGTTTGGAGACTGGGGTGCAGAAGCATCATTGCAGAGCACAGAGTTTTCAAACTGAGGTGCAGAAGGACTGTTGCAGAGATCAGTTGTTGGAGTCTCGGGTGCAGGAGGACTTTTGCAGTGAGTAGACTTTGGAGACTATGTTGAAGAAATATCGTTGTAGAGAGCAGAGGTTTGAGACTGTAGTGCAGAAGGATTTTTACAGAAAAGAGGTTGGAGACTGGGGTGCAGAAGGCCTGTTACAGAGAGAAGATTATGGAGAAACAGTGCAGAAGGACAGTTTCAGAGGGAAGAGTTTGGAGACTGGGTTGAAGAAATATCTTACACAGAGCAGAGATTGGAGACTGTGGTGCAGTATGACTGTTACAGAGAGTAGAGGTTGGAGACTGAGGTGTAGAAGGATTGTTACAGACTAGCAGATGTTGGAGACTTGGGTGCAGAAAGACTGCTGCAGATAGCAGAGGTTGGAGATTGGTTGTAAAGGGACTGTTGGAGGGAGTAGAGTTTGGAGATTGGGTGCAGAAGGAATGTTGCAGAGAGCAGAGTCTGGAGACTGAGTTGCAGAAGGACTGTTAAAGAGAGCACAGGTTGGAGACTGGGGTGCAGAAGGACTGATAGAGAAACCAGAGGTTGGAGACTGAGGTGCATAAGGAAAATTACAGAGAGCAGAATTTGGAGACCACTGTAGAGGAGGCCTGTAACAGCAGCTGAGGTTGGAGACTGTGGTTTAGAAAGAATGTTTCAGAGTGCAGAGGTTGGAGACTGGGGTGCAGAAGAACTGTTGTAGAGAGCATAGTTTGAAGACTGGGGTGCAGAAGAACTGTCACAAAGAGCAGAGTTTGGAGACTTCGATGCCGAAGGAATGTTACAGAGATCAGAGTTTAGAGACTGGGGTGCAGAAGTACTGATACAGAGAGCAGAGGTTGGAGACTGGGGTGCAGAAGGACCGTTAGAGAGAGCAGAGTTTGTAGACTGCTGTACAGAAAGACCCTTACAGAGAGCATAAGTTGGAGACTAGGGTACAGAAGGACTGTTGCAGAGAGCAGAGGTTGGAGACTGTGGTTCAGAAGGACTGTTGCAGAGAACAGAGGTTAGAGAATTGGGTGTAGAAGGAATTTTGCAGAGAGCAGAGGTTTGAGACTGAGGTTCAAAAGGACTGTTACAGAGAGAAGAGGCTAGAGACTGGGGTGCAGAAGAACTGTTATAGAGAGCAGAGTTTTTAGAAAAGGTTGCACAGGGATCTTACAGAGAGCACAGGTTGTAGACCAAGGTGCAGCAGGACTGATACAGAGAGCAGAGGTTGGAGACTAGGGTGCAGAAGGATCGTTTCAGAGAACAGAGTTTTCAAACTGAGGTGCAGAAGGATGTTGCAGAGAGCACATGTTGGAGACTGGGGTGCAGAAGGACTGTTGCAGAGAGCAGTGGTTGGAGACTGGGGTGCAGAAGGATAGTTGTAGAGAGCAGATGTTGGAGACTGGGGTGCGGAAGGATTGTTATAGAGAAAAGATTTGGAGAGTGGGGTGCAGAAGGCCTGTTACGGAGAGCAGCGTTTGGTGAAGGGCTTAAGAACTACTTTTACAGAGAGTAGAGTTTGGAGAATGAGGTGCAGAAGGACCGTTACAGAGAGCGGAGTTTGGAGTCTGGGTTGCAGAGGAACTGCTGCAGAGAGCAGAGGCTGGATATGGGGTGTAGAAGGACTGTCCCGAAAGCACAGGTTTGAGATTTGGGTGCAGAAGCACTGTTGCAGAGAGTAGAGGTACTAGACTGCCTTTATGTAAGACTGTTAGAGAGACAGAGTTTTGAGACTTTGGTGCAGAAGGACTGTTGCGAAGAGCAGATGTTGGAGACTGGGTTGCAGAAAGACTGTTGCAGAGAGCAGAGTTTGTAGACTGAGGTGCAGAAGGACTGTTACAGAGAGCGAAGTTTTGAGATTGGGGTGCAGATGGACTGATACAGAAAGCAGAGTTTGGAGTCTCCGGTTCAGAAGGACTGTTCCAGAGAGCAGAGGTTGGAGAATAGTGTGCAAAAGGCCTGATACACAGAGCAGAGGTT
>NW_027523257.1:0-54014 GCF_052094955.1 Ictidomys tridecemlineatus
GACACCATAAAGCAGTTTCAAGTTCTATCTCTATGGTTTGTTTGCTGTTGATGTAGCCCTAAGCAGAGACTGGCGAGAATCACTTTCATGGAAAGGGCCTGCCAAGCTTCCAAAAAACTACGAGTTGCCTGAAATCTCAGCACACACTTTTTCACCCAATCTTGATGAAACTTTCAGGTAATGATCAGTACACCAATCCCACTTGGCTCGCCAAATTTCGTTCTTCTAGGTGAAACCGTTCGTTGGCAGTAACCGGTTTCATTTTGAGGTTTCACTCTGTTTTCTCCTATAGGGATACATGTATTTGGAACTCTAAATCAAACACGGTTTGTGCTAGCTCTTTGAAACTTGACACCATAAAGCAGTTTCAAGTTCTATCTCTATGGTTTGTTTGCTGTTGATGTAGCCCTAAGCAGAGACTGGCGAGAATCACTTTCATGGAAAGGGCCTGCCAAGCTTCCAAACAACTACGAGTTGCCTGAAATCTCAGCACACACTTTTTCACCCAATCTTGATGAAACTTTCAGGTAATGATCAGTACACCAATCCCACTGGGCTCGCCAAATTTCGTTCTTCTAGGTGAAACCGTTCGTTGGCACTAACCGGTTTCATTTTGAGGTTTCACTCTGTTTTCTCCTATAGGGATACATGTATTTGGAACTCTAAATAAAACACGGTTTGTGCTAGCTCTTTGAAACTTGACACCATAAAGCAGTTTCAAGTTCTATCTCTATGGTTTGTTTGCTGTTGATGTAGCTCTAAGCAGAGACTGGCGAGAATCACTTCCATGGAAAGGGCCGGCCAAGCTTCCAAAAAACTACGAGTTGCCTGAAATCTCAGCACACACTTTTTCATTCAATCTTGATGAAACTTTGAGGTAATGATCAGTACACCAATCCCACTTGGCTCGCCAAATTTCGTTCTTCTAGGTGAAACCGTTCGTTGGCAGTAACCGGTTTCATTTTGAGGTTTCACTCTGTTTTCTCCTATAGGGATACATGTATTTGGAACTCTAAATCAAACACGGTTTGTGCTAGCTCTTTGAAACTTGACACCATAAAGCAGTTTCAAGTTCTATCTCTATGGTTTGTTTGCTGTTGATGTAGCCCTAAGCAGAGACTGGCGACAATCACTTTCATGGAAAGGGCCTGCCAAGCTTCCAAAAAACTACGAGTTGCCTGAAATCTCAGCACACACTTTTTCACCCAATCTTGATGAAACTTTCAGGTAATGATCAGTACACGAATCCCACTTTGCTCGAGAAATTTCGTTCTTCTGGGTGAAACCGTTTGTTGGCAGTAACCGGTTTCATTTTGAGGTTTCACTCTGTTTTCTCCTATAGGGATACATGTATTTGGAACTCTAAATCAAACACGGTTTGTGCTAGCTCTTTGAAACTTGACACCATAAAGCAGTTTCAAGTTCTATCTCTATGGTTTGTTTGCTGTTGATGTAGCCCTAAGCAGAGACTGGCGAGAATCACTTTCATGGAAAGGGCCTGCCAAGCTTCCAAAAAAGTACGAGTTGCCTGAAATCTCAGCACACACTTTTTCACCCAATCTTGATGAAACTTTCAGGTAATGATCAGTACACCAATCCCACTTGGCTCGCCAAATTTCGTTCTTCTAGGTGAAACAGTTCGTTGGCAGTAACCGGTTTAATTTTGAGGTTTCACTCTGTTTTCTCCTATAGGGATACATGTATTTGGAACTCTAAATCAAACACGGTTTGTGCTAGCTCTTTGAAACTTGACACCATAAAGCAGTTTCAAGTTCTATCTCTATGGTTTGTTAGCTGTTGATGTGGCCCTGAGCAGAGACTGGCGAGAATCAGTTTCATGGATAGGGCCTGCCAAGCTTCCAAAAAACTACGAGTTGCCTGAAATCTCAGCACACACTTTTTCACCCAATCTTGATGAAACTTTCAGGTAATGATCAGTACACCAATCCCACTTGGCTCGCCAAATTTCGTTTTTCTAGGTGAAACCGTTCGTTGGCAGTTACCGGTTTCATTTTGAGGTTTCACTCTGTTTTCTCCTATAGGGATACATGTATTTGGAACTCTAAATCAAACACGGTTTGTGCTAGCTCTTTGAAACTTGACACCATAAAGCAGTTTCAAGTTCTATCTCTATGGTTTGTTTGCTGTTGATGTAGCCCTAAGCAGAGACTGGCGAGAATCACTTTCATGGAAAGGGCCTGCCAAGCTTCCAAACAACTACGAGTTGCCTGAAATCTCAGCACACACTTTTTCACCCAATCTTGATGAAACTTTCAGGTAATGAGCAGTACACCAATCCCACTTGGCTCGCCAAATTTCGTTCTTCTAGGTGAAACCGTTCGTTGGCAGTAACCGGTTTCATTTTGAGGTTTCACTCTGTTTTCTCCTATAGGGATACATGTATTTGGAACTCTAAATAAAACACGGTTTGTGCTAGCTCTTTGAAACTTGACACCATAAAGCAGTTTCAAGTTCTATCTCTATGGTTTGTTTGCTGTTGATGTAGCTCTAAGCAGAGACTGGCGAGAATCACTTCCATGGAAAGGGCCTGCCAAGCTTCGAAAAAACTACGAGTTGCCTGAAATCTCAGCACACACTTTTTCACCCAATCTTGATGAAACTTTCAGGTAATGATCAGTACCCCAATCCCACTTGGCTCGCCAAATTTCATTCTTCTAGGTGAAACCGTTCGTTGGCAGTAACCGGTTTCATTTTGAGGTTTCACTCTGTTTTCTCCTATAGGGATACATGTATTTGGAACTCTAAATCAAACACGGTTTGTGCTAGCTCTTTGAAACTTGACACCATAAAGCAGTTTCAAGTTCTATCTCTATGGTTTGTTTGCTGTTGATGTAGCCCTAAGCAGAGACTGGCGAGAATCACTTTCATGGAAAGGGCCTGCCAAGCTTCCAAAAAACTACGAGTTTCCTGAAATCTCAGCACACACTTTTTCACCCAATCTTGATGAAACTTTCAGGTAATGATCAGTACACCAATCCCACTTGGCTCGCCAAATTTCGTTCTTCTAGGTGAAACCGTTCGTTGGCAGTAACCGGTTTCATTTTGAGGTTTCACTCTGTTTTCTCCTATAGGGATACATGTATTTGGAACTCTAAATCAAACACGGTTTGTGCTAGCTCTTTGAAACTTGACACCATAAAGCAGTTTCAAGTTCTATCTCTATGGTTTGTTTGCTGTTGATGTAGCCCTAAGCAGAGACTGGCGAGAATCACTTTCATGGAAAGGGCCTGCCAAGCTTCCAAAAAAGTACGAGTTGCCTGAAATCTCAGCACACACTTTTTCACCCAATCTTGATGAAACTTTCAGGTAATGATCAGTACACCAATCCCACTTGGCTCGCCAAATTTTGTTCTTCTAGGTGAAACAGTTCGTTGGCAGTAACCGGTTTCATTTTGAGGTTTCACTCTGTTTTCTCCTATAGGGATACATGTATTTGGAACTCTAAATCAAACACGGTTTTTGCTAGCTCTTTGAAACTTGACACCATAAAGCAGTTTCAAGTTCTATCTCTATTGTTTGTTAGCTGTTGATGTGGCCCTGAGCAGAGACTGGCGAGAATCAGTTTCATGGATAGGGCCTGCCAAGCTTCCAAAAAACTACGAGTTGCCTGAAATCTCAGCACACACTTTTTCACCCAATCTTGATGAAACTTTCAGGTAATGATCAGTACACCAATCCCACTTGGCTCGCCAAATTTCGTTTTTCTAGGTGAAACCGTTCGTTGGCAGTTACCGGTTTCATTTTGAGGTTTCACTCTGTTTTCTCCTATAGGGATACATGTATTTGGAACTCTAAATCAAACACGGTTTGTGCTAGCTCTTTGAAACTTGACACCATAAAGCAGTTTCAAGTTCTATCTCTATGGTTTGTTTGCTGTTGATGTAGCCCTAAGCAGAGACTGGCGAGAATCACTTTCATGGAAAGGGCCTGCCAAGCTTCCAAACAACTACG
The DNA here is from genome assembly GCF_052094955.1 of Ictidomys tridecemlineatus. Classification (NCBI taxonomy): domain Eukaryota; kingdom Metazoa; phylum Chordata; class Mammalia; order Rodentia; family Sciuridae; genus Ictidomys; species Ictidomys tridecemlineatus. The sequence goes on from NW_027523257.1 coordinate 3,973, forward strand.
AGTTGCCTGAAATCTCAGCACACACTTTTTCACCCAATCTTGATGAAACTTTCAGGTAATGAGCAGTACACCAATCCCACTTGGCTCGCCAAATTTCGTTCTTCTAGGTGAAACCGTTCGTTGGCAGTAACCGGTTTCATTTTGAGGTTTCACTCTGTTTTCTCCTATAGGGATACATGTATTTGGAACTCTAAATCAAACACGGTTTGTGCTAGCTCTTTGAAACTTGACACCATAAAGCAGTTTCAAGTTCTATCTCTATGGTTTGTTTGCTGTTGATGTAGCCCTAAGCAGAGACTGGCGAGAATCACTTTCATGGAAAGGGCCTGCCAAGCTTCCAAACAACTACGAGTTGCCTGAAATCTCAGCACACACTTTTTCACCCAATCTTGATGAAACTTTCAGGTAATGATCAGTACACCAATCCCACTTGGCTCGCCAAATTTCGTTCTTCTAGGTGAAACCGTTCGTTGGCAGTAACCGGTTTCATTTTGAGGTTTCACTCTGTTTTCTCCTATAGGGATACATGTATTTGGAACTCTAAATAAAACACGGTTTGTGCTAGCTCTTTGAAACTTGACACCATAAAGCAGTTTCAAGTTCTATCTCTATGGTTTGTTTGCTGTTGATGTAGCTCTAAGCAGAGACTGGCGAGAATCACTTCCATGGAAAGGGCCGGCCAAGCTTTCAAAAAACTACGAGTTGCCTGAAATCTCAGCACACACTTTTTCACCCAATCTTGATGAAACTTTCAGGTAATGATCAGTACACCAATCCCACTTGGCTCGCCAAATTTCGTTCTTCTAGGTGAAACCGTTCGTTGGCAGTAACCGGTTTCATTTTGAGGTTTCACTCTGTTTTCTCCTATAGGGATACATGTATTTGGAACTCTAAATCAAACACGGTTTGTGCTAGCTCTTTGAAACTTGACACCATAAAGCAGTTTCAAGATCTATCTCTATGGTTTGTTTGCTGTTGATGTAGCCCTAAGCAGAGACTGGCGAGAATCACTTTCATGGAAAGGGCCTGCCAAGCTTCCAAAAAACTACGAGTTGCCTGAAATCTCAGCACACACTTTTTCACCCAATCTTGATGAAACTTTCAGGTAATGATCAGTACACCAATCCCACTTGGCTCGCCAAATTTCGTTCTTCTAGGTGAAACCGTTCGTTGGCAGTAACCGGTTTCATTTTGAGGTTTCACTCTGTTTTCTCCTATAGGGATACATGTATTTGGAACTCTAAATCAAACACGGTTTGTGCTAGCTCTTTGAAACTTGACACCATAAAGCAGTTTCAAGTTCTATCTCTATGGTTTGTTTGCTGTTGATGTAGCCCTAAGCAGAGACTGGCGAGAATCACTTTCATGGAAAGGGCCTGCCAAGCTTCCAAACAACTACGAGTTGCCTGAAATCTCAGCACACACTTTTTCACCCAATCTTGATGAAACTTTCAGGTAATGATCAGTACACCAATCCCACTGGGCTCGCCAAATTTCGTTCTTCTAGGTGAAACCGTTCGTTGGCACTAACCGGTTTCATTTTGAGGTTTCACTCTGTTTTCTCCTATAGGGATACATGTATTTGGAACTCTAAATAAAACACGGTTTGTGCTAGCTCTTTGAAACTTGACACCATAAAGCAGTTTCAAGTTCTATCTCTATGGTTTGTTTGCTGTTGATGTAGCTCTAAGCAGAGACTGGCGAGAATCACTTCCATGGAAAGGGCCGGCCAAGCTTCCAAAAAACTACGAGTTGCCTGAAATCTCAGCACACACTTTTTCATTCAATCTTGATGAAACTTTGAGGTAATGATCAGTACACCAATCCCACTTGGCTCGCCAAATTTCGTTCTTCTAGGTGAAACCGTTCGTTGGCAGTAACCGGTTTCATTTTGAGGTTTCACTCTGTTTTCTCCTATAGGGATACATGTATTTGGAACTCTAAATCAAACACGGTTTGTGCTAGCTCTTTGAAACTTGACACCATAAAGCAGTTTCAAGTTCTATCTCTATGGTTTGTTTGCTGTTGATGTAGCCCTAAGCAGAGACTGGCGACAATCACTTTCATGGAAAGGGCCTGCCAAGCTTCCAAAAAACTACGAGTTGCCTGAAATCTCAGCACACACTTTTTCACCCAATCTTGATGAAACTTTCAGGTAATGATCAGTACACGAATCCCACTTTGCTCGAGAAATTTCGTTCTTCTGGGTGAAACCGTTTGTTGGCAGTAACCGGTTTCATTTTGAGGTTTCACTCTGTTTTCTCCTATAGGGATACATGTATTTGGAACTCTAAATCAAACACGGTTTGTGCTAGCTCTTTGAAACTTGACACCATAAAGCAGTTTCAAGTTCTATCTCTATGGTTTGTTTGCTGTTGATGTAGCCCTAAGCAGAGACTGGCGAGAATCACTTTCATGGAAAGGGCCTGCCAAGCTTCCAAAAAAGTACGAGTTGCCTGAAATCTCAGCACACACTTTTTCACCCAATCTTGATGAAACTTTCAGGTAATGATCAGTACACCAATCCCACCTTGGCTCGCCAAATTTCGTTCTTCTAGGTGAAACAGTTCGTTGGCAGTAACCGGTTTAATTTGAGGTTTCACTCTGTTTTCTCCTATAGGGATACATGTATTTGGAACTCTAAATCAAACACGGTTTGTGCTAGCTCTTTGAAACTTGACACCATAAAGCAGTTTCAAGTTCTATCTCTATGGTTTGTTAGCTGTTGATGTGGCCCTGAGCAGAGACTGGCGAGAATCAGTTTCATGGATAGGGCCTGCCAAAGCTTCCAAAAAACTACGAGTTGCCTGAAATCTCAGCACACACTTTTTCACCCAATCTTGATGAAACTTTCAGGTAATGATCAGTACACCAATCCCACTTGGCTCGCCAAATTTCGTTTTTCTAGGTGAAACCGTTCGTTGGCAGTTACCGGTTTCATTTTGAGGTTTCACTCTGTTTTCTCCTATAGGGATACATGTATTTGGAACTCTAAATCAAACACGGTTTGTGCTAGCTCTTTGAAACTTGACACCATAAAGCAGTTTCAAGTTCTATCTCTATGGTTTGTTTGCTGTTGATGTAGCCCTAAGCAGAGACTGGCGAGAATCACTTTCATGGAAAGGGCCTGCCAAGCTTCCAAACAACTACGAGTTGCCTGAAATCTCAGCACACACTTTTTCACCCAATCTTGATGAAACTTTCAGGTAATGAGCAGTACACCAATCCCACTTGGCTCGCCAAATTTCGTTCTTCTAGGTGAAACCGTTCGTTGGCAGTAACCGGTTTCATTTTGAGGTTTCACTCTGTTTTCTCCTATAGGGATACATGTATTTGGAACTCTAAATAAAACCACGGTTTGTGCTAGCTCTTTGAAACTTGACACCATAAAGCAGTTTCAAGTTCTATCTCTATGGTTTGTTTGCTGTTGATGTAGCTCTAAGCAGAGACTGGCGAGAATCACTTCCATGGAAAGGGCCTGCCAAGCTTCGAAAAAACTACGAGTTGCCTGAAATCTCAGCACACACTTTTTCACCCAATCTTGATGAAACTTTCAGGTAATGATCAGTACACCAATCCCACTTGGCTCGCCAAATTTCGTTCTTCTAGGTGAAACCGTTCGTTGGCAGTAACCGGTTTCATTTTGAGGTTTCACTCTGTTTTCTCCTATAGGGATACATGTATTTGGAACTCTAAATCAAACACGGTTTGTGCTAGCTCTTTGAAACTTGACACCATAAAGCAGTTTCAAGTTCTATCTCTATGGTTTGTTTTGCTGTTGATGTAGCCCTAAGCAGAGACTGGCGAGAATCACTTTCATGGAAAGGGCCTGCCAAGCTTCCAAAAACTACGAGTTGCCTGAAATGTCAGCACACACTTTTTCACCCAATCTTGATGAAACTTTCAGGTAATGATCAGTACACCAATCCCACTTGGCTCGCCAAATGTCGTTCTTCTAGGTGAAACCGTTCGTTGGCAGTAACCGGTTTCATTTTGAGGTTTCACTCTGTTTTCTCCTATAGGGATACATGTATTTGGAACTCTAAATCAAACTCGGTTTGTGCTAGCTCTTTGAAACTTGACACAATAAAGCAGTTTCAAGTTCTATCTCTATGGTTTGTTTGCTGTTCATGTAGCCCTAAGCAGAGACTGGCGAGAATCAGTTTCATGGATAGGGCCTGCCAAGCTTCCAAAAAACTACGAGTTGCCTGAAATCTCAGCACACACTTTTTCACCCAAACTTGATTAAACTTTTCAGGTAATGATCAGTACACCAATCCCACTTGGCTCGCCAAATTTCGTTTTTCTAGGTGAAACCGTTCGTTGGCAGTAACCGGTTTCATTTTGAGGTTTCACTCTGTTTTCTCCTATAGGGATACATGTATTTGGAACTCTAAATCAAACACGGTTTGTGCTAGCTCTTTGAAACTTGACACCATAAAGCAGTTTCAAGTTCTATCTCTATGGTTTGTTTGCTGTTGATGTAGCCCTAAGCACAGACTGGCGAGAATCACTTTCATGGAAAGGGCCTGCAAGCTTCCCAAACAACTACGAGTTGCCTGAAATCTCAGCACACACTTTTTCATTCAATCTTGATGAAACTTTCAGGTAATGATCAGTACACCAATCCCACTTGGCTCGCCAAATTTCGTTCTTCTAGGTGAAACCGTTCGTTGGCAGTAACCGGTTTCATTTTGAGGTTTCACTCTGTTTTCTCCTATAGGGATACATGTATTTGCAACTCTAAATAAAACACGGTTTGTGCTAGCTCTTTGAAACTTGACACCATAAAGCAGTTTCAAGTTCTATCTCTATGGTTTGTTTGCTGTTGATGCAGCTCTAAGCAGAGACTGGCGAGAATCACTTTCATGGATAGGGCTTGCCAAGCTTCCAAAAAACTACGAGTTGCCTGAAATCCCAGCACACACTTTTTCACCCAATCTTGATGAAACTTTCAGGTAATGATCAGTACACCAATCCCACTTGGCTCGCCAAATTTCGTTCTTCTAGGTGAAACCGTTCGTTGGCAGTAACCGGTTTCATTTTGAGGTTTCACTCTGTTTTCTCCTATAGGGATACATGTATTTGGAACTCTAAATCAAACACGGTTTCTGCTAGCTCTTTGAAACTTGACACCATAAAGCAGTTTCAAGTTCTATCTCTATGGTTTGTTTGCTGTTGATGTAGCCCTAAGCAGAGACTGGCGAGAATCACTTTCATGGAAAGGGCCTGCCAAGCTTCCAAAAAACTACGAGTTGCCTGAAATCTCAGCACACACTTTTTCACCCAATCTTGATGAAACTTTCAGGTAATGATCAGTACACCAATCCCACTTGGCTCGCCAAATCTCGTTCTTCTAGGTAAAACCGTTCGTTGGCAGAAACCGGTTTCATTTTGAGGTTTCACTCTGTTTTCTCCTATAGGGATACATGTATTTGGAACTCTAAATCAAACACCGTTTGTGCTAGCTCTTTGAAACTTGACACAATAAAGCAGTTTCAAGGTCAATCTCTATGGTTTGTTTGCTGTTGATGTAGACCTAAGCAGAGACTGGCGAGAATCACTTTCATGGAAAGGGCCTGCCAAGCTTCCAAAAAACTACGAGTTGCCTGAAATCTCAGCACACACTTTTTCACCCAATCTTGATGAAACTTTAAGGTAATGATCAGTACACCAATCCCACTTGGCTCGCCAAATTTCGTTCTTTTAGGTGAAACCGTTCGTTGGCAGTAATTGGTTTCATTTTGAGGTTTCACTCTTTTTTCTCCAATAGGGATACATGTATTTGGAACTCTAAATCAAACACGGTTTGTGCTAGCTCTTTGAAACTTGACACCATTAAGCAGTTTCAAGTTCTATCTCTATGGTTTGTTTGCTGTTGATGTAGTCCTAAGCAGAGACTGGCGAGAATCACTTTCATGGAAAGGCCCTGCCAAGCTTCCAAAAAACTACGAGTTCCCTGATATCTCAGCACACACTTTTTCACCCAATCTTGATGAAACTTCCAGGTAATGATCAGTACACCAATCCCACTTGGCTCGCCAAATTTTGTTCTTCTAGGTGAAACCGTTCGTTGGCAGTAACCGGTTTCATTTTGAGGTTTCACTCTGTTTTCTCCTATAGGGATATATGTATTTGGAACTCTAAATCAAACACGGTTTGTGCTAGCTCTTTGAAACTTGTCACAATAAAGCAGTTTCATGTTCTATCTCTATAGTTTGTTTGCTGTTGATGTAGCCCTAAGCAGAGACTGCCCTGAATCACTTTCATGGAAAGGGCCTGCCAAGCTTCCAAAAAACTATGAATTGCCTAAAATCTCAGCACACACTTTTTCACCCAATCTTGATGAAACTTTCAGGTAATGATCAGTACACCAATTCCACTTGGCTGACAAATTTCGTTCTTCTAGGTGAAACCGTTCGTTGGCAGTAACAGGTTTCATTTTGAGGTTTCACTCTGTTTTCTCCTATAGGGATACATGTATTTGGAACTCTAAATCAAACACGGTTTTTGCTAGCTCTTTGAAACTTGACACAATAAAGCAGTTTCAAGTTCTATCTCTATGGTTTGTTTGCTGTTGATGTAGCCCTAAGCAGAGACTGGCGAGAATCACTTTCATGGAAAGGGCCTGCCAAGCTTCCAAAAAACTACGAGTTGCCTGATATCTCAGCACACACTTTTTCACCCAATCTTGATGAAACTTTCAGGTAATGATCAGTACACCAATCCCACTTGGCTCGCCAAATTTTGTTTTTCTAGGTGAAACCGTTCGTTGGCAGTAACCGGTTTCATTTTGAGGTTTAACTCTGTTTTCTCCTATAGGGATATATGTATTTGGAACTCTAAATCAAACACGGTTTGTGCTAGCTCTTTGAAACTTGTCACAATAAAGCAGTTTCAAGTTCTATCACTATGGTTTTTTGCTGTTGATGTAGCCCTAAGCAGAGACTGGCGAGAATCACTTTCATGGAAAGGGCCTTCCAAGCTTCCAAAAATCTACGAGTTGCCTGAAAACTCAGCACACACTTTTTCACCTAATCTTGATGAAACTTTCAGGTACTGATCAGTACACCAATCCCACTTGGCTCGCCAAATCTCGTTCTTCTAGGTAAAACCGTTCGTTGGCAGTAACCGGTTTCATTTTGAGGTTTCACTCTGTTTTCTCCTATAGGGATACATGTATTTGGAACTCTAAATCAAACACCGTTTGTGCTAGCTCTTTGAAACTTGACACAATAAAGCAGTTTCAAGTTCTATCTCTATGGTTTGTTTGCTGTTGATGTAGCCCTAAGCATAGACTGGCGAGAATCACTTTCATGGAAAGGGCCTGCCAAGCTTCCAAAAAACTACGAGTTGCCTGAAATCTCAGCACACACTTTTTCACCCAATCTTGATGAAACTTTCAGGTAATGATCAGTACACCAATCCCACTTGGCTGACAAATTTCTTTCTTCTAGGTGAAACCGTTCATTGGCAGTAACAGGTTTCATTTTGAGGTTTCACTCTGTTTTCTCCTATAGGGATACATGTATTTGGAACTCTAAATCAAACACGGTTTGTGCTAGCTCTTTGAAACTTGACACAATAAAGCAGTTTCAAGTTCAATCTCTATGGTTTCTTTGCTGTTGATGTAGCCCTAAGCAGAGACTGGCGAGAATCACTTTCATGGAAAGGGCCTGCCAAGCTTCCAAAAAACTACGAGTTTCCGGAAATCTCAGCACACACTTTTTCACCCAATCTTGATGAAACTTTCAGGTAATGATCAGTACACCAATCCCACTTGTCTCGCCAAATTTCGTTCTTCTAGGTGAAACCGTTCGTTGGCAGTAACCGGTTTCATTTTGAGGTTTCACTCTGTTTTCTCCTATAGGGATACATGTATTTGGAACTCTAAATCAAACACAGTTTGTGCTAGCTCTTTGAAACTTGACACAATAAAGCAGTTTCAAATTATATCTCTATGGTTTGTTTGCTGTTGATGTAGCCCTAAGCAGAGACTGGCGAGAATCACTTTCATGGAAAGGGCCTGCCAAGCTTCCAAAAAACTACGAGTTGCCTGAAATCTCAGCACACACTTTTTCACCCAATCTTGATGAAACTTTCAGGTAATGATCAGTACACCAATCCCACTTGGCTCGCCAAATTTTGTTCTTCTAGGTGAAACCGTTCGTTGGCAGTAACCGGTTTCATTTTGAGGTTTCACTGTGTTTTTTCCTATAGGGATACTTGTATGTGGAACTCTAAATATAACACGGTTTGTGATAGCTCTTGGAAACGTGACACAATAAAGCAGTTTTAAGTTCTATCTCTATGGTTTGTTTGCTGTTGATGTAGCCCTAAGCAGAGACTGGCGAGAATCACTTTCATGGAAAGGGCCTGCCAAGCTTCCAAAAAACTACGAGTTGCCTGAAATCTCAGCACACACTTTTTCACCCAATCTTGATGAAACTTTCAAGTAATGATAAGTACACCAATCCCACTTGGCTCGCCAAATTTCGTTCTTCTAGGTGAAACAGTTCGTTGGCAGTAACCGGTTTCATTTTGAGCTTTCACTCTGTTTTCTCCTATAGGGATACATGCATTTGGAACTCTAAATCAAACACGGTTTGTGCTAGCTCTTTGAAACTTGACACCATAAAGCAGTTTCAAGTTCTATCTCTATGGTTTGTTTGCTGTTGATGTAGCCCTAAGCAGAGACTGGCGAGAATCACTTTCATGGAAAGGGCCTGCCAAGCTTCCAAAAAACTACGAGTTGCCTGAAATCTCAGCACACATTTTTCACCCAATCTTGATGAAACTTTCAGGTAATGATCAGTACACCAATCCCTCTTGGCTCGCCAAATTTAGTTCTTCTAGGTGAAACCGTTCGTTGGCAGTAACCGGTTTCATTTTGAGGTTTCACTCTGTTTTCTCCTATAGGGATACATGTATTTGGAACTCTAAATCAAACACGGTTTGTGCTAGCTCTTTGAAACTTGACACAATAAAGCAGTTTCAAGTTCTATCTCTATGGTTTGTTTGCTGTTGATGTAGCCCTAAGCAGAGACTGGCGAGAATCACTTTCATGGAAAGGGCCTGCCAAGCTTCCAAAAAACTACGAGTTGCCTGAAATCTCAGCACACACTTTTTCACCCAATCTTGATGAAACTTTCAGGAATTGATCAGTACACCAATCCCACTTGGCTGACAAATTTTGTTCTTCTAGGTGAAACCGTTCGTTGGCAGTAACCGGTTTCATTTTGAGGTTTCACTCTGTTTTCTCCTATAGGGATACATGTATTTGGAACTCTAAATCAAACACGGTTTGCGCTAGCTCTTTGAAACTTGACACCATAAAGCAGTTTCAAGTTCTATCTCTATGGTTTGTTTGCTGTTCATGTAGCCCTAAGCAGAGACTGGCGAGAATCACTTTCATGGAAAGGGCCTGCCAAGCTTCCAAAAAACTACGAGTTGCCTGAAATCTCAGCACACACTTTTTCACCCAATCTTGATGAAACTTTCAGGTAATGATCAGTACACCAATCCCACTTGGCTCGCCAAATCTCGTTCTTCTAGGTGAAACTGTTCGTTGGCAGTAACCGGTTTCATTTTGAGGTTTCACTCTGTTTTCTCCTATAGGGATACATGTATTTGGAACTCTAAATCAAACACGGTTTGTGCTAGCTCTTTGAAACTTGACACAATAAAGCAGTTTCAAGTTCAATCTCTATGGTTTGTTTGCTGTTGATGTAGCCCTAAGCAGAGACTGGCGAGAATCACTTTCATGGAAAGGGCCTGCCAAGCTTCCAAACAACTACGAGTTTCCTGAAATCTCAGCACACACTTTTTCACCCAATCTTGATGAAACATTCAGGTAATGATCAGTACACCAATCCCACTTGTCTCGCCAAATTTCGTTCTTCTAGGTGAAACCGTTCGTTGACAGTAACCGGTTTCATTTTGAGGTTTCACTCTGTTTTCTCCTATAGGGATACATGTATTTGGAACTCTAAATCAAACACGGTTTGTGCTAGCTCTTTGAAACTTGACACAATAAAGCAGTTTCAAGTTCAATCTCTATGGTTTGTTTGCTGTTGATGTAGCCCTAAGCAGAGACTGGCGAGAATCACTTTCATGGAAAGGGCCTGCCAAGCTTCCAAAACACTACGAGTTGCCTGAAATCTCAGCACACACTTTTTCACCCAATCTTGATGAAACTTTCAGGTAATGATCAGTACACCAATCCCACTTGGCTCGACAAATTTCGTTTTTCTAGGTGAAACCGTTCGTTGGCAGTAACCGGTTTCATTTTGAGGTTTCACTCTGTTTTCTCCTATAGGGATACATGTATTTGGAACTCTAAATATAACACGGTTTGTGCTAGCTCTTTGAAACTTGACACAATAAAGCAGTTTCAAGTTCAATCTCTATGGTTTGTTTGCTGTTGATGTAGCCCTAAGCAGAGACTGGCGAGAATCACTTTCATGGAAAGGGCCTGCCAAGCTTCCAAAAAACTACGAGTTGCCTGAAATCTAAGCACACACTTTTTCACCCAATCTTGATGAAACATTCAGGTAATGATCAGTACACCAATCCCACTTGTCTCGCCAAATTTCGTTCTTCTAGGTGAAACCGTTCGTTGGCAGTAACCGGTTTCATTTTGAGGTTTCACTCTGTTTTCTCCTATAGGGATACATGTATTTGGAACTCTAAATCAAACACGGTTTGTGCTAGCTCTTTGAAACTTGACACAATAAAGCAGTATCAAATTATATCTCTATGGTTTGTTTGCTGTTGATGTAGCCCTAAGCAGAGACTGGCGAGAATCACTTTCATGGAAAGGGCCTGCCAAGCTTCCAAAAAACTACGAGTTGCCTGATATCTCAGCACACACTTTTTCACCCAATCTTGATGAAACTTTCAGGTAATGATCAGTACACCAATCCCACTTGGCTCGCCAAATTTTGTTCTTCTAGGTGAAACCGTTCGTTGGCAGTAACCGGTTTCATTTTGAGGTTTCACTCTGTTTTCTCCTATAGGGATATATGTATTTGGAACTCTAAATCAAACACGGTTTGTGCTAGCTCTTTGAAAATTGACACAATAAAGCAGTTTCAAGTTCTATCTCTATGGTTTGTTTGCTGTTGATGTAGCCCTAAGCAGAGACTGGCGAGAATCACTTTAATGGAAAGGGCCTTCCAAGCTTCCAAAAATCTACGAGTTGCCTGAAAACTCAGCACACACTTTTTTACCCAATCTTGATGAAACTTTCAGGTAATGATCAGTATACCAATCCCACTTGGCTCGCCAAATCTCGTTCTTCTAGGTAAAACCGTTCGTTGGCAGTAACCGGTTTCATTTTGAGGTTTCACTCTGTTTTCTCCTATAGGGATAAATGTATTTGGAACTCTAAATCAAACATGGTTTGTGCTAGCTCTTTGAAACTTGACACAATAAAGCAGTTTCCAGTTCAATCTCTATGGTTTGTTTGCTGTTGATGTAGCCCTAAGCAGAGACTGTTGAGAATCACTTACATGGAAAGGGCCTGCCAAGGTTCCAAAAAACTACGAGTTGCCTGAAATCTCAGCACACACTTTTTCACCCAAACTTGATGAAACTTTCAGGTAATGATCAGTACACCAATCGCACTTGGCTCGACAAATTTCGTTCTTCTAGTTGAAACCGTTCGTTGGCAGTAACCGGTTTAATTTTGAGGTTTCACTATGTTTTCTCCTATAGGGATACATGTATTTGGAACTCTAAATCAAACACGGTTTGTGCTAGCTCTTTGAAACTTGACACCATAAAGCAGTTTCAAGTTCTATCTCTATGGTTTGTTTGCTGTTGATGTAGCCCTAAGCAGAGACTGGCGAGAATCACTTTCATGGAAAGGGCCTGCCAAGCTTCCAAAAAACTACGAGTTCCCTGAAATCTCAGCACACACTTTTTCACCCACTCTTGATGAAACTTTCAGGTAATGATCAGTACACCAATCGCACTTGGCTCGCCAAATTTCGTTCTTCTAGGTTAAACCGTTCGTTGGCAGTAACCGGTTTCATTTTGAGGTTTCACTCTGTTTTCTCCTATAGGGATACATGTAATTGGAACTCTAAATCAAACACGTTTTGTGCTAGCTCTTTGAAACTTGACACCATAAAGCAGATTCAAGTTCTATCTCTATGGTTTGTTTGCTGTTGATGTAGCCCTAAGCAGAGACTGGCGAGAATCACTTTCATGGAAAGGGCCTGCCAAGCTTCCAAAAAACTACGAGTTGCCTGAAATCTCAGCACACACTTCTTCACCCAATCTTGATGAAACTTTCAGGTAATGATCAGTACACCAATCCCACTTGGCTCGCCAAATTTCGTTCTTCTAGGTGAAACCGTTCGTTGGCATTAACCGGTTTCATTTTGAGGTTTCACTCTGTTTTCTCCTATAGGGATACATGTATTTGGAACTCTAAATCAAACACGGTTTGTGCTAGCTCTTTGAAACTTGACACCATAAAGCAGTTTCAAGTTCTATCTCTATGGTTTGTTTGCTGTTGATGTAGCCCTAAGCAGAGACTGGCGAGAATCACTTTCATGGAAAGGGCCTGCCAAGCTTCCAAAAAACTACGAGTTCCCTGAAATCTCAGCACACACTTTTTCACCCACTCTTGATGAAACTTTCAGGTAATGATCAGTACACCAATCGCACTTGGCTCGCCAAATTTCATTCTTCTAGGTTAAACCGTTCGTTGGCAGTAACCGGTTTCATTTTGAGGTTTCACTCTGTTTTCTCCTATAGGGATACATGTAATTGGAACTCTAAATCAAACACGTTTTGTGCTAGCTTTTGAAACTTGACACCATAAAGCAGTTTCAAGTTCTATCTCTATGGTTTGTTTGCTGTTGATGTAGCCCTAAGCAGAGACTGGCGAGAATCACTTTCATGGAAAGGGCCTGCCAAGCTTCCAAAAAACTAAGAGTTGCCTGAAATCTCAGCACACACTTTTTCACCCAATCTTGATGAAACTTTCAGGTAATGATCAGTACACCAATCCCACTTGGCTCGCCAAATTTCGTTCTTCTAGGTGAAACCGTTTGTTGGCAGTAACCGGTTTCATTTGGAGGTTTCACTCTGTTTTCTCCTATAGGGATACATGTATTTGGAACTCTAAATCAAACACGGTTTGTGCTAGCTCTCTGAAACTTGACACAATAAAGCAGATTCAAGTTCTATCTCTATGGTTTGTTTGCTGTTGATGTAGCCCTAAGCAGAGACTGGCGAGAATCACTTTCATGGAAAGGGCCTGCCAAGCTTCCAAAAAACTACGAGTTGCCTGATATCTGAGCACACACTTTTTCACCCAATCTTGATGAAACTTTTAGGTAATGATCAGTACAAAAATCCCACTTGGCTCGCCAAATTTCGTTCTTCTAGGTGAAACCGTTCGTTGGCAGTAACCGGTTTCATTTTGAGGTTTCACTCTGTTTTCTCCTATAGGGATACATGTATTTGGAACTCTAAATCAAACACGGTTTGTGCTAGCTCTTTGAAACTTGACACAATAAAGCAGTTTCAAGTTCTATCTCTATGGTTTGTTAGCTGTTGATGTAGCCCTAAGCAGAGACTGGCGAGAATCACTTTCATGGAAAGGGCCTGCCAAGCTTCCAAAAAACTACGAGTTGCCTGAAATCTCAGCACACACTTTTTCACCCAATCTTGATGAAACTTTCAGGTAATGATCAGTACACCAATCCCACATGGCTCGCCAAATTTCGTTCTTCTAGGTGAAACCATTTGTTGGCAGTAACCGGTTTCATTTTGAGGTTTCACTCTGTTTTCTCCTATAGGGATACATGTATTTGGAACTCTAAATCAAACACGGTTTGTGCTAGCTCTTTGAAACTTGACACCATAAAGCAGTTTCAAGTTCTATCTCTATGGTTTGTTTGCTGTTGATGTAGCCCTAAGCAGAGACTGGCGAGAATCACTTTCATGGAAAGGGCCTGCCAAGCTTACAAAAAACTACGAGGTGCCTGAAATCTCTTCAAAACTTTTTCACCCACTCTTGATGAAACTTTAAGGTAATGATCAGTACACCAATCCCACTTGGCTCGCCAAATTTCGTTCTTTTAGGTGAAACCGTTCGTTGGCAGTAACCGGTTTCATTTTGAGGTTTCACTCTGTTTTCTCCAATAGGGATACATGTATTTGGAACTCTAAATCAAACACGGTTTGTGCTAGCTCTTTGAAACTTGACACCATAAAGCAGTTTCAAGTTCTATCTCTATGGTTTGTTTGCTGTTGATGTAGCCCTAAGCAGAGACTGGCGAGAATCACTTTCATGGAAAGGGCCTGCCAAGCTTCCAAAAAACTACGAGTTGCCTGAAATCTCAGCACACACTTTTTCACCCAATCTTGATGAAACTTTCAGGTAATGATCAGTACACCAATCCCACTTGGCTCGCCAAATTTCGTTCTTCTAGGTGAAACTGTTCGTTGGCAGTAACCGGTTTCATTTTGAGGTTTCACTCTGTTTTCTCCTATAGGGATACATGTATTTGTAACTTTAAATCAAACACGGTTTGTGCTAGCTCTTTGAAACTTGACACAATAAAGCAGCTTCAAGTTCTATCTCTATGGTTTGTTTGCTGTTGATGTAGCCCTAAGCAGAGACTGGCGAGAATCACTTTCATGGAAAGGGCCTGCCAAGCTTCCAAAAAACTACGAGTTGCCTGAAATCTCAGCACACACTTTTTCACCCAATCTTGATGAAACTTTCAGGTAATGATCAGTACACCAATCCCACTTGGCTCGCCAAATTTCGTTCTTCTAGGTGAAACCGTTCGTTGGCAGTAACCGGTTTCATTTTGAGGTTTCACTCTGTTTTCTCCTATAGGGATACATGTATTTGGAACTCTAAATCAAACACGGTTTGTGCTAGCTCTTTGAAACTTGACACAATAAAGCAGTTTCAAGTTCTATCTCTATGGTTTGTTAGCTGTTGATGTAGCCCTAAGCAGAGACTGGCGAGAATCACTTTCATGGAAAGGGCCTGCCAAGCTTCCAAAAAACTACGAGTTGCCTGAAATCTCAGCACACATTTTTCACCCAATCTTGATGAAACTTTCAGGTAATGATCAGTACACCAATCCCACTTGGCTGACAAATTTTGTTCTTCTAGGTGAAACCGTTCGTTGGCAGTAACAGGTTTCATTTTGAGGTTTCACTCTGTTTTCTCCTATAGGGATACATGTATTTGGAACTCTAAATCAAACACGGTTTGTGCTAGCTCTTTGAAACTTGACACAATAAAGCAGTTTCAAGTTCTCTCTCTATGGTTTGTTTGCTGTTGATGTAGCCCTAAGCAGAGACTGGCGAGAATCACTTTCATGGAAAGGGCCTGCCAAGCTTCCAAAAATCTACGAGTTGCCTGAAAACTCAGCACACACTTTTTCACCCAATCTTGATGAAACTTTCAGAAAATGATCAGAACTCCAATCACACTTGGCTCGCCAAATCTCGTTCTTCTAGGTAAAACCGTTCGTTGGCAGTAACCGGTTTCATTTTGAGGTTTCACTCTGTTTTCTCCTATAGGGTTACATGTATGTGGAACTCTAAATATAACACGGTTTGTGATAGCTCTTTGAAACGTGACACAATAAAGCAGTTTCAAGTTCTATCTCTATGGTTTGTTTGCTGTTGATGTAGCCCTAAGCAGAGACTGGCGAGAATCACTTTCTTGGAAAGGGCCTGCCAAGCGTCCAAAAAACTACGAGTTGCCTGAAATCTCAGCACACACTTTTTCACCCAATCTTGTTGAAACTTTCAGGTAATTATCAGTACACCAATCGCACTTGGCTCGCCAAATTTCGTTCTTCTAGGTGAAACCGTTCGTTGGCAGTAACCGGTTTCATTTTGAGGTTTCACTCTGTTTTCTCCTATAGGGATACATGTATTTGGAACTCTAAATCAAACACGGTTTGTGCTAGCTCTTTGAAACTTGACACCATAAAGCAGTTTCAAGTTCTATCTCTATGGTTTGTTTGCTGTTGATGTAGCCCTAAGCAGAGACTGGCGAGAATCACTTTCATGGAAAGGGCCTGCCAAGCTTCCAAAAAACTACGAGTTGCCTGAAATCTCAGCACACACTTTTTCACCCACTCTTGATGAAACTTTCAGGTAATGATCAGTACACCAATCCCACTTGGCTCGCCAAATTTCGTTCTTCTAGGTGAAACCGTTCGTTGGCAGTAACCGGTTTCATTTTGAGGTTTCACTCTGTTTTCTCCTATAGGGATACATGTAATTGGAACTCTAAATCAAACACGTTTTGTGCTAGCTCTTTGAAACTTGACACCATAATGCAGTTTCAAGTTCTATCTCTATGGTTTGTTTGCTGTTGATGTACTCCTAAGCAGAGACTGGCGAGAATCACTTTCATGGAAAGGGCCTGCCAAGCTTCCAAAAAACTACGAGTTGCCTGAAATCTCAGCACACACTTTTTCACCCACTCTTGATGAAACTTTCAGGTAATGATCAGTACACCAATCCCACTTGGCTTGCCAAATTTCGTTCTTCTAGGTGAAACCGTTCGTTGGCAGTAACCGGTTTCATTTTGAGGTTTCACTCTGTTTTCTCCTATAGGGATACATGTATTTGGAACTCTAAATCAAACACGGTTTGTGCTAGCTCTTTGAAACTTGACACCATAAAGCAGTTTCAAGTTCTATCTCTATGGTTTGTTTGCTGTTGATGTAGCCCTAAGCAGAGACTGGCGAGAATCACTTTCATGGAAAGGGCCTGCCAAGCTTCCAAAAAACTAAGAGTTGCCTGAAATCTCAGCACACACTTTTTCACCCACTCTTGATGAAACTTTCAGGTAATGATCAGTACACCAATCCCACTTGGCTCGCCAAATTTCGTTCTTCTAGGTGAAACCGTTTGTTGGCAGTAACCGGTTTCATTTTGAGGTTTCACTCTGTTTTCTCCTATAGGGATACATGTATTTGGAACTCTAAATCAAACACGGTTTGTGCTAGCTCTTTGAAACTTGACACCATAAAGCAGTTTCAAGTTCTATCTCTATGGTTTGTTTGCTGTTGATGTAGCCCTAAGCAGATACTGGCGAGAATCACTTTCATGGAAAGGGCCTGCCAAGCTTCCAAAAAACTACGAGGTGCCTGAAATCTCTTCAAATCTTTTTCACCCACTCTTGATGAAACTTTCAGGTAATGATCTGTACACCAATCCCACTTGGCTCGCCAAATTTCGGTCTTCTAGGTGAAACTGTTCGTTGGCAGTAACCGGTTTCATTTTGAGGTTTCACTCTGTTTTCTCCTATAGGGATACATGTATTTGGAACTCTAAATCAAACACGGTTTGTGCTAGCTCTTTGAAACCTGACACCATAAAGCAGTATCAAGTTCTATCTCTATGGTTTGTTTGCTGTTGATGTAGCCCTAAGCAGAGACTGGCGAGAATCACTTTCATGGAAAGGGCCTGCCAAGCTTCCAAAAAACTACGAGTTGCCTGAAATCTCAGCACACACTTTTTCACCCAATCTTGATGAAACTTTCAGGTAATGATCAGTACACCAATCCCAAGTGGCTCGCCAAATTTCGTTCTTCTAGGTGAAACCGTTCGTTGGCAGTAACCGGTTTCATTTTGAGGTTTCACTCTGTTTTCTCCTATAGGGATACATGTATTTGGAACTCTAAATCAAACACGGTTTGTGCTAGCTCTTTGAAACTTGACACCATAAATCAGTTTCAAGTTCTATCTCTATGGTTTGTTTGCTGTTGATGTAGCCCTAAGCAGAGACTGGCGAGAATCACTTTCATGGAAAGGGCCTGCCAAGCTTCCAAAAAACTACGAGTTGCCTGAAATCTCAGCACATACTTTTTCACCCAATCTTGATGAAACTTTCAGGTAATGATCAGTACACCAATCCCACGTGGCTCGCCAAATTTCGTTCTTCTAGGTGAAACCGTTCGTTGGCAGTAACCGGTTTCATTTTGAGGTTTCACTCTGTTTTCTCCAATAGGGATACATGTATTTGGAACTCTAAATCAAACACGGTTTGTGCTAGCTCTTTGAAACTTGACACCATAAAGCAGTTTCAAGTTCTATCTCTATGGTTTGTTTGCTGTTGATGTAGCCCAAAGCAAAAACTGGCGAAAATAACTTTCATGGAAAGGGTCTGCCAAGCTTCCAAAAAACTACGAGTTGCCTGAAATCTCAGCACACACTTTTTCACCCAATCTTGATGAAACTTTCAGGTAATGATCAGTACACCAATCCCACTTGGCTCGCCAAATTTCGTTCTTCTAGGTGAAACTGTTCGTTGGCAGTAACCGGTTTCATTTTGAGGTTTCACTCTGTTTTCTCCTATAGGGACACATGTATTTGTAACTCTAAATCAAACACGGTTTGTGCTAGCTCTTTGAAAGTCGACACAATAAAGCAGTTTCAAGTTCTATCTTATGGTTTGTTTCCTGTTGATGTACCCCTAAGCAGAGACTGGCGAGAATCACTTTCATGGAAAGGGCCTGCCAAGCTTCCAAAAAACTACGAGTTGCCTGAAATCTCAGCACACACTTTTTCACCCAATCTTGATGAAACTTTCAGGTAATGATCAGTACACCAATCCCACTTGGCTCGCCAAATTTCGTTCTTCTAGGTGAAACCGTTCGTTGGCAGTAACCGTTTCATTTTGAGGTTTCACTCTGTTTTCTCCTATAGGGATACATGTATTTGGAACTCTAAATCAAACACGGTTTGTGCTAGCTCTTTGAAACTTGACACAATAAAGCAGTTTCAAGTTCTATCTCTATGGTTTGTTTGCTGTTGATGTAGCCCTAAGCAGAGACTGGCGAGAATCACTTTCATGGAAAGGGCCTGCCAAGCTTCCAAAAAACTACGAGTTGCCTGAAATCTCAGCACACACTTTTTCACCCAATCTTGATGAAACTTTCAGGTAATGATCAGTACACCAATCCCACTTGGCTGACAAATTTTGTTCTTCTAGGTGAAACCGTTCGTTGGCAGTAACAGGTTTCATTTTGAGGTTTCACTCTGTTTTCTCCTATAGGGATACATGTATTTGGAACTCTAAATCAAACACGGTTTGTTCTAGCTCTTTGAAACTTGACAAAATAAAGCAGTTTCAAGTTCTCTCTCTATGGTTTGTTTGCTGTTGATGTAGCCCTAAGCAGAGACTGGCGAGAATCACTTTCATGGAAAGGGCCTGCCAAGCTTCCAAAAATCTACGAGTTGCCTGAAATCTCAGCACACACTTTTTCACCCAATCTTGATGAAACTTTCAGGTAATGATCAGTACACCAATCCCACTTGGCTCGCCAAATCTCGTTCTTCTAGGTAAAACCGTTCGTTGGCAGTAACCGGTTTCATTTTGAGGTTTCACTCTGTTTTCTCCTATAGGGATACATGTATTTGGAACTCTAAATCAAACACGGTTTGTGCTAGCTCTTTGAAACTTGACACAATAAAGCAGTTTCAAGTTCAATCTCTATGGTTTGTTTGCTGTTGATGTAGCCCTAAGCAGAGACTGGCGAGAATCACTTTCATGAAAAGGGCCTGCCAAGCTTCCAAACAACTACGAGTTGCCTGAAATCTCAGCACACACTTTTTCACCCAATCTTGATGAAACTTTCAGGTAATGATCAGTACACCAATCCCACTTGTCTCGACAAATTTCGTTCTTCTAGGTGAAACCGTTCGTTGACAGTAACCGGTTTCATTTTGAGGTTTCACTCTGTTTTCTCCTATAGGGATACATGTATTTGGAACTCTAAATCAAACACGGTTTGTGCTAGCTCTTTGAAACTTGACACAATAAAGCAGTTTCAAGTTCAATCTCTATGGTTTGTTTGCTGTTGATGTAGCCCTAAGCAGAGACTGGCGAGAATCACTTTCATGGAAAGGGCCTGCCAAGCTTCCAAAAAACTACGAGTTGCCTGAAATCTCAGCACACACTTTTTCACACAATCTTGATGATACTTTCAGGTAATGATCAGTACACCAATCCCACTTGGCTCGCCAAATTTCGTTCTTCTAGGAGAAAACCGTTCGTTGGCAGTAACCGGTTTCATTTTGAGGTTTCTCTCTGTTTTCTCCTATAGGGATACATGTAATTGGAACTCTAAATCAAACACGGTTTGTGCTAGCTCTTTGAAACTTGACACAATAAAGCAGTTTCAAGTTCTATCTCTATGGTTTGTTTGCTGTTGATGTATCCCTAAGCAGAGACTGGCGAGAATCACTTTCATGGAAAGGGCCTGCCAAGCTTCCAAAAAACTACGAGTTGCCTGAAATCTAAGCACACACTTTTTCACCCAATCTTGATGAAACTTTAAGGTAATGATCACTACACCAATCCAACTTGGCTCGCCAAATTTCGTTCTTTTAGGTGAAACCGTTCGTTGGCAGTAACCGGTTTCATTTTGAGGTTTCACTCTGTTTTCTCCAATAGGGATACATGTATTTGGAACTCTAAATCAAACACGGTTTGTGCTAGCTCTTTGAAACTTGACACCATAAAGCAGTTTCAAGTTCTATCTCTATGGTTTGTTTGCTGTTGATGTAGCCCAAAGCAAAAACTGGCGAGAATAACTTTCATGGAAAGGGCCTGCCAAGCTTCCAAAAAACTACGAGTTGCCTGAAATCTCAGCACACACTTTTTCACCCAATCTTGATGAAACTTTCAGGTAATGATCAGTACACCAATCCCACTTGGCTCGCCAAATTTCGTTCTTCTAGGTGAAACTGTTCGTTGGCAGTAACCGGTTTCATTTTGAGGTTTCACTCTGTTTTCTCCTCTAGGGACACATGTATTTGTAACTCTAAATCAAGCACGGTTTGTGCTAGCTCTTTGAAACTCGACACAATAAAGCAGTTTCAAGTTCTATCTCTATGGTTTGTTTCCTGTTGATGTACCCCTAAGCAGAGACTGGCGAGAATCACTTTCATGGAAAGGGCCTGCCAAGCTTCCAAAAAACTACGAGTTGCCTGAAATCTCAGCACACACTTTTTCACCCAATCTTGATGAAACTTTCAGGTAATGATCAGTACACCAATCCCACTTGGCTCGCCAAATTTCGTTCTTCTAGGTGAAACCGTTCGTTGGCAGTAACCGGTTTCATTTTGAGGTTTCACTCTGTTTTCTCCTATAGGGATACATGTATTTGGAACTCTAAATCAAACACGGTTTGTGCTAGCTCTTTGAAACTTGACACAATAAAGCAGTTTCAAGTTCTATCTCTATGGTTTGTTAGCTGTTGATGTAGCCCTAAGCAGAGACTGGCGAGAATCACTTTCATGGAAAGGGCCTGCCAAGCTTCCAAAAAACTACGAGTTGCCTGAAACCTCAGCACACATTTTTCACCCAATCTTGATGAAACTTTCAGGTAATGATCAGTACAACAATCTAACTTGGCTCGCCAAATTTCGTTCTTCTAGGTGAAACCGTTCGTTGGCAGTAACCGGTTTCATTTTGAGGTTTCACTCTGTTTTCTCCTATAGGGATACATGTATTTGGAACTCTAAATCAAACACGGTTTGTGCTAGCTCTTTGAAACTTGACACAATAAAGCAGTTTCAAGTTCTATCTCTATGGTTTGTTTGCTGTTGATGTAGCCCTAAGCAGAGACTGGCGAGAATCACTTTCATGGAAAGGGCCTGCCAAGCTTCCAAAAAACTACGAGTTGCCTGAAATCTCAGCACACACTTTTTCACCCAATCTTGATGAAACTTTCAGGTAATGATCAGTACACCAATCCCACTTGGCTGACAAATTTTGTTCTTCTAGGTGAAACCGTTCGTTGGCAGTAACCGGTTTCATTTTGAGGTTTCACTCTGTTTTCTCCTATAGGGATACATGTATTTGGAACTCTAAATCAAACACGGTTTGTTCTAGCTCTTTGAAACTTGACAAAATAAAGCAGTTTCAAGTTCTCTCTCTATGGTTTGTTTGCTGTTGATGTAGCCCTAAGCAGAGACTGGCGAGAATCACTTTCATGGAAAGGGCCTGCCAAGCTTCCAAAAAACTACGAGTTGCCTGAAATCTCAGCACATACTTTTTCACCCAATCTTGATGAAACTTTCAGGTAATGGTCAGTACACCAATCCCACTTGGCTCGCCAAATCTCGTTCTTCTAGGTAAAACCGTTCGTTGGCAGTAACCGGTTTCAATTTGAGGTTTCACTCTGTTTTCTCCTATAGGGATACATGTATTTGGAACTCTAAATCAAACACGGTTTGTGCTAGCTCTTTGAAACTTGACACAATAAAGCAGTTTCAAGTTCTATCTCTATGGTTTGTTTGCTGTTGATGTAGCCCTAAGCAGAGACTGGCGAGAATCACTTTCATGAAAAGGGCCTGCCAAGCTTCCAAACAACTACGAGTTGCCTGAAATCTCAGCACACACTTTTTCACCCAATCTTGATGAAACTTTCAGGTAATGATCAGTACACCAATCCCACTTGGCTGACAAATTTTGTTCTTCTAGGTGAAACCGTTCGTTGGCAGTAACAGGTTTCATTTTGAGGTTTCACTCTGTTTTCTCCTATAGGGATACATGTATTTGGAACTCTAAATCAAACACGGTTTGTTCTAGCTCTTTGAAACTTGACAAAATAAAGCAGTTTCAAGTTCTCTCTCTATGGTTTGTTTGCTGTTGATGTAGCCCTAAGCAGAGACTGGCGAGAATCACTTTCATGGAAAGGGCCTGCCAAGCTTCCAAAAATCTACGAGTTGCCTGAAATCTCAGCACACACTTTTTCACCCAATCTTGATGAAACTTTCAGGTAATGATCAGTACACCAATCCCACTTGGCTCGCCAAATCTCGTTCTTCTAGGTAAAACCGTTCGTTGGCAGTAACCGGTTTCATTTTGAGGTTTCACTCTGTTTTCTCCTATAGGGATACATGTATTTGGAACTCTAAATCAAACACGGTTTGTGCTAGCTCTTTGAAACTTGACACAATAAAGCAGTTTCAAGTTCAATCTCTATGGTTTGTTTGCTGTTGATGTAGCCCTAAGCAGAGACTGGCGAGAATCACTTTCATGAAAAGGGCCTGCCAAGCTTCCAAACAACTACGAGTTGCCTGAAATCTCAGCACACACTTTTTCACCCAATCTTGATGAAACTTTCAGGTAATGATCAGTACACCAATCCCACTTGTCTCGACAAATTTCGTTCTTCTAGGTGAAACCGTTCGTTGACAGTAACCGGTTTCATTTTGAGGTTTCACTCTGTTTTCTCCTATAGGGATACATGTATTTGGAACTTTAAATCAAACACGGTTTGTGCTAGCTCTTTGAAACTTGACACCATAAAGCAGTTTCAAGTTCTATCTCTATGGTTTCTTTGCTGTTGATGTAGCCCTAAGCAGAGACTGGCGAGAATCACTTTCATGGAAAGGGCCTGCCAAGCTTTCAAAAAACTACGAGTTGCCTGAAATCTCAGCACACACTTTGTCACCCAATCTTGATGAAACTTTAAGGTAATGATCACTACACCAATCCAACTTGGCTCGCCAAATTTCGTTCTTTTAGGTGAAACCGTTCGTTGGCAGTAACCGGTTTCATTTTGAGGTTTCACTCTGTTTTCTCCAATAGGGATACATGTATTTGGAACTCTAAATCAAACACGGTTTGTGCTAGCTCTTTGAAACTTGACACCATAAAGCAGTTTCAAGTTCTATCTCTATGGTTTGTTTGCTGTTGATGTAGCCCAAAGCAAAAACTGGCGAGAATAACTTTCATGGAAAGGGCCTGCCAAGCTTCCAAAAAACTACGAGTTGCCTGAAATCTCAGCACACACTTTTTCACCCAATCTTGATGAAACTTTCAGGTAATGATCAGTACACCAATCCCACTTGGCTCGCCAAATTTCGTTCTTCTAGGTGAAACTGTTCGTTGGCAGTAACCGGTTTCATTTTGAGGTTTCACTCTGTTTTCTCCTCTAGGGACACATGTATTTGTAACTCTAAATCAAGCACGGTTTGTGCTAGCTCTTTGAAACTCGACACAATAAAGCAGTTTCAAGTTCTATCTCTATGGTTTGTTTCCTGTTGATGTACCCCTAAGCAGAGACTGGCGAGAATCACTTTCATGGAAAGGGCCTGCCAAGCTTCCAAAAAACTACGAGTTGCCTGAAATCTCAGCACACACTTTTTCACCCAATCTTGATGAAACTTTCAGGTAATGATCAGTACACCAATCCCACTTGGCTCGCCAAATTTCGTTCTTCTAGGTGAAACCGTTCGTTGGCAGTAACCGGTTTCATTTTGAGGTTTCACTCTGTTTTCTCCTATAGGGATACATGTATTTGGAACTCTAAATCAAACACGGTTTGTGCTAGCTCTTTGAAACTTGACACAATAAAGCAGTTTCAAGTTCTATCTCTATGGTTTGTTAGCTGTTGATGTAGCCCTAAGCAGAGACTGGCGAGAATCACTTTCATGGAAAGGGCCTGCCAAGCTTCCAAAAAACTACGAGTTGCCTGAAACCTCAGCACACATTTTTCACCCAATCTTGATGAAACTTTCAGGTAATGATCAGTACAACAATCTAACTTGGCTCGCCAAATTTCGTTCTTCTAGGTGAAACCGTTCGTTGGCAGTAACCGGTTTCATTTTGAGGTTTCACTCTGTTTTCTCCTATAGGGATACATGTATTTGGAACTCTAAATCAAACACGGTTTGTGCTAGCTCTTTGAAACTTGACACAATAAAGCAGTTTCAAGTTCTATCTCTATGGTTTGTTTGCTGTTGATGTAGCCCTAAGCAGAGACTGGCGAGAATCACTTTCATGGAAAGGGCCTGCCAAGCTTCCAAAAAACTACGAGTTGCCTGAAATCTCAGCACACACTTTTTCACCCAATCTTGATGAAACTTTCAGGTAATGATCAGTACACCAATCCCACTTGGCTGACAAATTTTGTTCTTCTAGGTGAAACCGTTCGTTGGCAGTAACCGGTTTCATTTTGAGGTTTCACTCTGTTTTCTCCTATAGGGATACATGTATTTGGAACTCTAAATCAAACACGGTTTGTTCTAGCTCTTTGAAACTTGACAAAATAAAGCAGTTTCAAGTTCTCTCTCTATGGTTTGTTTGCTGTTGATGTAGCCCTAAGCAGAGACTGGCGAGAATCACTTTCATGGAAAGGGCCTGCCAAGCTTCCAAAAATCTACGAGTTGCCTGAAATCTCAGCACACACTTTTTCACCCAATCTTGATGAAACTTTCAGGTAATGGTCAGTACACCAATCCCACTTGGCTCGCCAAATCTCGTTCTTCTAGGTAAAACCGTTCGTTGGCAGTAACCGGTTTCAATTTGAGGTTTCACTCTGTTTTCTCCTATAGGGATACATGTATTTGGAACTCTAAATCAAACACGGTTTGTGCTAGCTCTTTGAAACTTGACACAATAAAGCAGTTTCAAGTTCTATCTCTATGGTTTGTTTGCTGTTGATGTAGCCCTAAGCAGAGACTGGCGAGAATCACTTTCATGAAAAGGGCCTGCCAAGCTTCCAAACAACTACGAGTTGCCTGAAATCTCAGCACACACTTTTTCACCCAATCTTGATGAAACTTTCAGGTAATGATCAGTACACCAATCCCACTTGTCTCGACAAATTTCGTTCTTCTAGGTGAAACCGTTCGTTGACAGTAACCGGTTTCATTTTGAGGTTTCACTCTGTTTTCTCCTATAGGGATACATGTATTTGGAACTCTAAATCAAACACGGTTTGTGCTAGCTCTTTGAAACTTGACACAATAAAGCAGTTTCAAGTTCAATCTCTATGGTTTGTTTGCTGTTGATGTAGCCCTAAGCAGAGACTGGCGAGAATCACTTTCATGGAAAGGGCCTGCCAAGCTTCCAAAAAACTACGAGTTGCCTGAAATCTCAGCACACACTTTTTCACACAATCTTGATGATACTTTCAGGTAATGATCAGTACACCAATCCCACTTGGCTCGCCAAATTTCGTTCTTCTAGGAGAAACCGTTCGTTGGCAGTAACCGGTTTCATTTGGAGGTTTCACTCTGTTTTCTCCTATAGGGATACATGTAATTGGAACTCTAAATCAAACACGGTTTGTGCTAGCTCTTTGAAACTTGACACAATAAAGCAGTTTCAAGTTCTATCTCTATGGTTTGTTTGCTGTTGATGTAGCCCTAAGCAGAGACTGGCGAGAATCACTTTCATGGAAAGGGCCTGCCAAGCTTCCAAAAAACTACGAGTTGCCTGATATCTCAGCACACACTTTTACACCCAATCTTGATGAAACTTTCAGGTAATGATCAGTACACCAATCCCACTTGGCTCGCCAAATTTCGTTCTTCTAGGTGAAACCGTTCGTTGGCAGTAACCGGTTTCATTTTGAGGTTTCACTCTATTTTCTCCTTTAGGGATACATGTATTTGGAACTCTAAATCAAACACGGTTTGTGCTAGCTCTTTGAAACTTGACACAATAAAGCAGTTTCAAGTTCTATCTCTATGGTTTGTTTGCTGTTGATGTAGCCCTAAGCAGAGACTGGCGAGAATCACTTTCATGGAAAGGGCCAGCCAAGCTTCCAAAAAACTACGAGTTGCCTGAAATCTCAGCACACACTTTTTCACCCAATCTTGATGAAACTTTTAGGTAATGATCAGAACACCAATCCCACTTGGATCGCCAAATTTCGTTCTTCTAGGTGAAACCGTTCGTTGGCAGTAACCCGTTTCATTTTGAGGTTTCACTCTGTTTTCTCCTATAGGGATACATGTATTTGGAACTTTAAATAAAGCACGGTTTGTGCTAGCTCTTTAAAACTTGACACAATAAAGCAGTTTCAAGTTCTCTCTCTATGGTTTGTTTGCTGTTGATGTAGCCCTAAGCAGAGACTGGCGAGAATCACTTTCATGGAAAGGGCCAGCCAAGCTTCCAAAAAACTACGAGTTGCCTGAAATCTCAGCACACACTTTTTCACCCAATCTTGATGAAACTTTTAGGTAATGATCAGAACACCAATCCCACTTGGATCGCCAAATTTCGTTCTTCTAGGTGAAACCGTTCGTTGGCAGTAACCCGTTTAATTTTGAGGTTTCACTCTGTTTTCTCCTATAGGGATACATGTATTTGGAACTTTAAATCAAACACGGTTTGTGCTAGCTCTTTGAAACTTGACACCATAAAGCAGTTTCAAGTTCTATCTCTATGGTTTCTTTGCTGTTGATGTAGCCCTAAGCAGAGACTGGCGAGAATCACTTTCATGGAAAGGGCCTGCCAAGCTTTCAAAAAACTACGAGTTGCCTGAAATCTCAGCACACACTTTGTCACCCAATCTTGATGAAACTTTCAGGTAATGATCAGTACACCAATCCCACTTGGCTCGCCAAATTTCGTTCTTCTAGGTGAAACCGTTCGTTGGCAGTAACCGGTTTCATTTTGAGGTTTCACTCTGTTTTCTCCTATAGGGATACATGTATGTGGAACTCCAAATCAAACACGGTTTGTGCTAGCTCTTTGAAACTTGACACAATAAAGCAGTTTCAAGTTCTATCTCTATGGTTTCTTTGCTGTTGATGTAGCCCTAAGCAGAGACTGGCGAGAATCACTTTCATGGAAAGGGCCTGCCAAGCTTCCAAAAAACTACGAGTTGCCTGAAATCTCAGCACACACTTTTTCACCCAATCTTGATGAAACTTTCAGGTAATGATCAGTACACCAATCCCACTTGGCTCGCCAAATTTCGTTCTTCTAGGTGAAACCGTTCGTTGGCAGTAACCGGTTTCATTTTGAGGTTTTCACTCTGTTTTCTCCAATAGGGATACTGTATTTGGAACTCTAAATCAAACACGGTTTGTGATAGCTCTTTGAAACGTGACACAATAAAGCAGTTTTAAGTTCTATCTCTATGGTTTGTTTGCTGTTGATGTAGCCCTAAGCAGAGACTGGCGAGAATAACTTTCATGGAAAGGGCCTGCCAAGCTTCCAAAAAACTACGAGTTGCCTGAAATCTCAGCACACACTTTTTCACCCAATCTTGATGAAACTTTCAGGTAATGATCAGTACACCAATCCCACTTGGCTCGCCAAATTTCGTTCTTCTAGGTGAAACTGTTCGTTGGCAGTAACCGGTTTCATTTTGAGGTTTCACTCTGTTTTCTCCTATAGGGACACATGTATTTGTAACTCTAAATCAAACACGGTTTGTGCTAGCTCTTTGAAACTCGACACAATAAAGCAGTTTCAAGTTCTATCTCTATGGTTTGTTTCCTGTTGATGTACCACTAAGCAGAGACTGGCGAGAATCACTTTCATGGAAAGGGCCTGCCAAGCTTCCAAAAAACTACGAGTTGCCTGAAATCTCAGCACACACTTTTTCACCCAATCTTGATGAAACTTTCAGGTAATGATCAATACACCAATCCCACTTGGCTCGCCAAATTTCGTTCTTCTAGGTGAAACCGTTCGTTGGCAGTAACCGGTTTCATTTTGAGGTTTCACTCTGTTTTCTCCTATAGGGATACATGTATTTGGAACTCTAAATCAAACACGGTTTGTGCTAGCTCTTTGAAACTTGACACAATAAAGCAGTTTCAAGTTCTATCTCTATGGTTTGTTAGCTGTTGATGTAGCCCTAAGCAGAGACTGGCGAGAATCACTTTCATGGAAAGGGCCTGCCAAGCTTCCAAAAAACTACGAGTTGCCTGAAACCTCAGCACATATTTTTCACCCAATCTTGATGAAACTTTCAGGTAATGATCAGTACAACAATCTAACTTGGCTCGCCAAATTTCGTTCTTCTAGGTGAAACCGTTCGTTGGCAGTAACCGGTTTCATTTTGAGGTTTCACTCTGTTTTCTCCTATAGGGATACATGTATTTGGAACTCTAAATCAAACACGGTTTGTGCTAGCTCTTTGAAACTTGACACAATAAAGCAGTTTCAAGTTCTATCTCTATGGTTTGTTTGCTGTTGATGTAGCCCTAAGCAGAGACTGGCGAGAATCACTTTCATGGAAAGGGCCTGCCAAGCTTCCAAAAAACTACGAGTTGCCTGAAATCTCAGCACACACTTTTTCACCCAATCTTGATGAAACTTTCAGGTAATGATCAGTACACCAATCCAACTTGGCTCGCCAAATTTCGTTCTTTTAGGTGAAACCGTTCGTTGGCAGTAACCGGTTTCATTTTGAGGTTTCACTCTGTTTTCTCCAATAGGGATACATGTATTTGGAACTCTAAATCAAACACGGTTTGTGCTAGCTCTTTGAAACTTGACACCATAAAGCAGTTTCAAGTTCTATCTCTATGGTTTGTTTGCTGTTGATGTAGCCCAAAGCAAAAACTGGCGAGAATAACTTTCATGGAAAGGGCCTGCCAAGCTTCCAAAAAACTACGAGTTGCCTGAAATCTCAGCACACACTTTTTCACCCAATCTTGATGAAACTTTCAGGTAATGATCAGTACACCAATCCCACTTGGCTCGCCAAATTTCGTTCTTCTAGGTGAAACTGTTCGTTGGCAGTAACCGGTTTCATTTTGAGGTTTCACTCTGTTTTCTCCTCTAGGGACACATGTATTTGTAACTCTAAATCAAGCACGGTTTGTGCTAGCTCTTTGAAACTCGACACAATAAAGCAGTTTCAAGTTCTATCTCTATGGTTTGTTTCCTGTTGATGTACCCCTAAGCAGAGACTGGCGAGAATCACTTTCATGGAAAGGGCCTGCCAAGCTTCCAAAAAACTACGAGTTGCCTGAAATCTCAGCACACACTTTTTCACCCAATCTTGATGAAACTTTCAGGTAATGATCAGTACACCAATCCCACTTGGCTCGCCAAATTTCGTTCTTCTAGGTGAAACCGTTCGTTGGCAGTAACCGGTTTCATTTTGAGGTTTCACTCTGTTTTCTCCTATAGGGATACATGTATTTGGAACTCTAAATCAAACACGGTTTGTGCTAGCTCTTTGAAACTTGACACAATAAAGCAGTTTCAAGTTCTATCTCTATGGTTTGTTAGCTGTTGATGTAGCCCTAAGCAGAGACTGGCGAGAATCACTTTCATGGAAAGGGCCTGCCAAGCTTCCAAAAAACTACGAGTTGCCTGAAACCTCAGCACACATTTTTCACCCAATCTTGATGAAACTTTCAGGTAATGATCAGTACAACAATCTAACTTGGCTCGCCAAATTTCGTTCTTCTAGGTGAAACCGTTCGTTGGCAGTAACCGGTTTCATTTTGAGGTTTCACTCTGTTTTCTCCTATAGGGATACATGTATTTGGAACTCTAAATCAAACACGGTTTGTGCTAGCTCTTTGAAACTTGACACAATAAAGCAGTTTCAAGTTCTATCTCTATGGTTTGTTTGCTGTTGATGTAGCCCTAAGCAGAGACTGGCGAGAATCACTTTCATGGAAAGGGCCAGCCAAGCTTCCAAAAAACTACGAGTTGCCTGAAATCTCAGCACACACTTTTTCACCCAATCTTGATGAAACTTTCAGGTAATGATCAGTACACCAATCCCACTTGGCTGACAAATTTTGTTCTTCTAGGTGAAACCGTTCGTTGGCAGTAACCGGTTTCATTTTGAGGTTTCACTCTGTTTTCTCCTATAGGGATACATGTATTTGGAACTCTAAATCAAACACGGTTTGTTCTAGCTCTTTGAAACTTGACAAAATAAAGCAGTTTCAAGTTCTCTCTCTATGGTTTGTTTGCTGTTGATGTAGCCCTAAGCAGAGACTGGCGAGAATCACTTTCATGGAAAGGGCCTGCCAAGCTTCCAAAAATCTACGAGTTGCCTGAAATCTCAGCACACACTTTTTCACCCAATCTTGATGAAACTTTCAGGTAATGGTCAGTACACCAATCCCACTTGGCTCGCCAAATCTCGTTCTTCTAGGTAAAACCGTTCGTTGGCAGTAACCGGTTTCAATTTGAGGTTTCACTCTGTTTTCTCCTATAGGGATACATGTATTTGGAACTCTAAATCAAACACGGTTTGTGCTAGCTCTTTGAAACTTGACACAATAAAGCAGTTTCAAGTTCTATCTCTATGGTTTGTTTGCTGTTGATGTAGCCCTAAGCAGAGACTGGCGAGAATCACTTTCATGAAAAGGGCCTGCCAAGCTTCCAAACAACTACGAGTTGCCTGAAATCTCAGCACACACTTTTTCACCCAATCTTGATGAAACTTTCAGGTAATGATCAGTACACCAATCCCACTTGTCTCGACAAATTTCGTTCTTCTAGGTGAAACCGTTCGTTGACAGTAACCGGTTTCATTTTGAGGTTTCACTCTGTTTTCTCCTATAGGGATACATGTATTTGGAACTCTAAATCAAACACGGTTTGTGCTAGCTCTTTGAAACTTGACACAATAAAGCAGTTTCAAGTTCAATCTCTATGGTTTGTTTGCTGTTGATGTAGCCCTAAGCAGAGACTGGCGAGAATCACTTTCATGGAAAGGGCCTGCCAAGCTTCCAAAAAACTACGAGTTGCCTGAAATCTCAGCACACACTTTTTCACACAATCTTGATGATACTTTCAGGTAATGATCAGTACACCAATCCCACTTGGCTCGCCAAATTTCGTTCTTCTAGGAGAAACCGTTCGTTGGCAGTAACCGGTTTCATTTGGAGGTTTCACTCTGTTTTCTCCTATAGGGATACATGTAATTGGAACTCTAAATCAAACACGGTTTGTGCTAGCTCTTTGAAACTTGACACAATAAAGCAGTTTCAAGTTCTATCTCTATGGTTTGTTTGCTGTTGATGTAGCCCTAAGCAGAGACTGGCGAGAATCACTTTCATGGAAAGGGCCTGCCAAGCTTCCAAAAAACTACGAGTTGCCTGATATCTCAGCACACAGTTTTACACCCAATCTTGATGAAACTTTCAGGTAATGATCAGTACACCAATCCCACTTGGCTCGCCAAATTTCGTTCTTCTAGGTGAAACCGTTCGTTGGCAGTAACCGGTTTCATTTTGAGGTTTCACTCTATTTTCTCCTTTAGGGATACATGTATTTGGAACTCTAAATCAAACACGGTTTGTGCTAGCTCTTTGAAACTTGACACAATAAAGCAGTTTCAAGTTCTATCTCTATGGTTTGTTTGCTGTTGATGTAGCCCTAAGCAGAGACTGGCGAGAATCACTTTCATGGAAAGGGCCAGCCAAGCTTCCAAAAAACTACGAGTTGCCTGAAATCTCAGCACACACTTTTTCACCCAATCTTGATGAAACTTTTAGGTAATGATCAGAACACCAATCCCACTTGGATCGCCAAATTTCGTTCTTCTAGGTGAAACCGTTCGTTGGCAGTAACCCGTTTCATTTTGAGGTTTCACTCTGTTTTCTCCTATAGGGATACATGTATTTGGAACTCTAAATCAAACACGGTTTGTGCTAGCTCTTTGAAACTTGACAAAATAAAGCAGTTTCAAGTTCTCTCTCTATGGTTTGTTTGCTGTTGATGTAGCCCTAAGCAGAGACTGGCGAGAATCACTTTCATGGAAAGGGCCTGCCAAGCTTCCAAAAATCTACGAGTTGCCTGAAATCTCAGCACACACTTTTTCACCCAATCTTGATGAAACTTTCAGGTAATGGTCAGTACACCAATCCCACTTGGCTCGCCAAATCTCGTTCTTCTAGGTAAAACCGTTCGTTGGCAGTAACCGGTTTCATTTTGAGGTTTCACTCTGTTTTCTCCTATAGGGATACATGTATTTGGAACTCTAAATCAAACACGGTTTGTGCTAGCTCTTTGAAACTTGACACAATAAAGCAGTTTCAAGTTCAATCTCTATGGTTTGTTTGCTGTTGATGTAGCCCTAAGCAGAGACTGGCGAGAATCACTTTCATGGAAAAGGCCTGCCAAGCTTCCAAAACACTACGAGTTGCCTGAAATCTCAGGACACACTTTTTCACCCAATCTTGATGAAACTTTCAGGTAATGATCAGTACACAAATCCCACTTGGCTCGACAAATTTCATTCTTCTGGGTGAAACCGTTCGTTGGCAGTAACCTGTTTCATTTTGAGGTTTCACTCTGTTTTCTCCTATAGGGATACATGTATTTGGAACTCTAAATATAACACGGTTTGTGCTAGCTCTATGAAACTTGACACAATAAAGCAGTTTCAAGTTCTATCTCTATGGTTTGTTTGCTGTTGATGTAGCCCTAAGCAGAGACTGGCGAGAATCACTTTCATGGAAAGGGCCTGCCAAGCTTCCAAAAAACTACGTGTTGCCTGAAATCTCAGCACACACTTTTTCACCCAATCTTGATGAAACTTTCAGGTAATGATCAGTACACCAATCCCACTTGGCTCGCCAAATTTTGTTCTTCTAGGTGAAACCGTTCGTTGGCAGTAACCGGTTGCACTTTGAGGTTTCACTCTGTTTTCTCCTATAGGGATACATGTATTTGGAACTCTAAATCAAACACGGTTTGTGCTAGCTCTTTGAAACTTGACACAATAAAGCAGTTTCAAATTATATCTCTATGGTTTGTTTGCTGTTGATGTAGCCCTAAGCAGAGACTGGCGAGAATCACTTTAATCGAAAGGGCCTGCCAAGCTTCCAAAAAACTACGAGTTGCCTGAAATCTCAGCACAAACTTTTTCACCCAATCTTGATGAAACTTTCAGGTAATGATCAGTACACCAATTCCACTTGGCTGACAAATTTTGTTCTTCTAGGTGAAACCGTTCGTTGGCAGTAACAGGTTTCATTTTGAGGTTTCACTCTGTTTTCTCCTATAGGGATACATGTATTTGGAACTCTAAATCAAACACGGTTTGTGCTAGCTCTTTGAAACTTGACACAATAAAGCAGTTTCAAGTTCTATCTCTATGGTTTGTTTGCTGTTGATGTAGCCCTAAGCAGAGACTGGCGAGAATCACTTTCATGGAAAGGGCCTGCCAAGCTTCCAAAAATATACGAGTTGCCTGAAATCTCAGCACACACTTTTTCACCCAATCTTGATGAAACTTTCAGGTAATGGTCAGTACACCAATCCCACTTGGCTCGCCAAATCTCGTTCTTTTAGGTAAAACCATTCGTTGGCACTAACCGGTTTCATTTTGAGGTTTCACTCTGTTTTCTCCTATAGGGATACATGTATTTGGAACTCTAAATCAAACACGGTTTGTGCTAGCTCTTTGAAACTTGACACAATAAAGCAGTTTCAAGTTCAATCTCTATGGTTTGTTTGCTGTTGATGTAGCCCTAAGCAGAGACTGGCGAGAATCACTTTCATGGAAAGGGCCTGCCAAGCTTCCAAACAACTACGAGTTGCCTGAAATCTCAGCACACACTTTTTCACCCAATCTTGATGAAACATTCAGGAAATGATCAGTACACCAATCCCACTTGTCTCGCCAAATTTCGTTCTTCTAGGTGAAACCGTTCGTTGACAGTTACCGGTTTCATTTTGAGGTTTCACTCTGTTTTCTCCTATAGGGATACATGTATTTGGAACTCTAAATCAAACACGGTTTGTGCTAGCTCTTTGAAACTTGACACAATAAAGCAGTTTCAAGTTCTATCTCTATGGTTTGTTTGCTGTTGATGTAGCCCTAAGCAGAGACTGGCGAGAATCACTTTCATGGAAAGGGCCTGCCAAGCTTCCAAAAAACTACGAGTTGCCTGAAATCTCAGCACACACTTTTCACCCAATCTTGATGAAACTTTCAGGTAATGATCAGTACACCAATCCCACTTGGCTCACCAAATCTCGTTCTTCTAGGTTAAACCGTTCGTTGGCAGTAACCGGTTTCATTTTGAGGTTTCACTCTGTTTTCTCCTATAGGGATACATGTATTTGGAACTCTAAATCAAACACGGTTTGTGCTAGCTCTTTGAAACTTGACACAATAAAGCAGTTTCAAGTTCTATCTCTATGTTTTTTTTGCTGTTGATGTAGCCCTAAGCAGAGACTGGCGAGAATCACTTTCATGGAAAGGGCCTGCCAAGCTTCCAAAAAACTACGAGTTGCCTGAAATCTCAGCACACACTTTTTCACCCAATCTTGATGAAACTTTCAGGTAATGATCAGTACACCAATCCCACTTGGCTCGCCAAATTTCGTTCTTCTAGGTTAAACCGTTCATTGGCAGTAACCGGTTTCATTTTGAGGTTTCACTCTGTTTTCTCCTATAGGGATACATGTATTTGGAACTCTAAATCAAACACGGTTTGTGCTAGCTCTTTGAAACTTGACAGAATAAAGCAGTTTCAAGTTCTATCTCTATGGTTTGTTTGCTGTTGATGTAGCCCTAAGCAGAGACTGGCGAGAATCACTTTCATGGAAAGGGCCTGCCAAGCTTCCAAAAAACTACGAGTTGCCTGAAATCTCAGCACACACTTTTTCACCCAATCTTGATGAAACTTTCAGGTAATGATCAGTACACCAATCCCACTTGGCTCGCCAAATTTCGTTCTTCTAAGTGAAACCGTTCGTTGGCAGTAACCGGTTTCATTTTGAGGTTTCACTCTTTTTTCTCCTATAGGGATACATGTATGTGGAACTCTAAATCAAACACGGTTTGTGCTAGCACTTTGAAACTTGACACAATAAAGCAGTTTCAAGTTCTATCTCTATGGTTTGTTTGCTGTTGATGTAGCCCTAAGCAGAGACTGGCGAGAATCACGTTCATGGAAATGGCTTGCCAAGCTTCCAAAAAACTACGAGTTGCCTGAAATATAAGCACACACTCTTTCACCCAATCTTGATGAAACTTTCAGGTAATTATCAGTACACCAATCCCACTTGGCTCGCCAAATTTCATTCTTCTAGGTGAAACCGTTCGTTGGCAGTAACCGGTTTCATTTTGAGGTTTCACTCTGTTTTGTTCTACAGGGATACATGTATGTGGAACTCTAAATCAAACACGGTTTGTGCTAGCTCTTAAAACTTGAGACAATAAAGCAGTTTCAAGTTCTATCTCTATGGTTTCTTTGCTGTTGATGTTGCCCTAAGCAGAGACTGGCGAGAATCACTTTCATGGAAAGGGCCTGCCAAGCTTCCAAAAAACTACGAGTTGCCTGAAATCTCAGCACACACTTTTTCACCCAATCTTGATGAAACTTTCAAGTAATGATCAGTACACCAATCCCACTTGGCTCGCCAAATTTCGTTCTTCTAGGTGAAACCGTTCGTTGGCAGTAACCGGTTTTATTTTGAGGTTTCACTCTGTTTTCTCCTATAGGGATACATGTATTTGGAACTCTAAATCAAACACGGTTTGTGCTAGCTCTTTGAAACTTGACACAATAAAGCAGTTTCAAGTTCTATCTCTATGGTTTGTTTGCTGTTGACGTAGCCCTAAGCAGAGACTGGCGAGAATCACTTTCATGGAAAGGGCCTGCCAAGCTTCCAAAAAACTACGAGTTGCCTGAAATCTCAGCACACACTTTTTCACCCAATCTTGATGAAACGTTCAGGTAATGGTCAGTTCACCAATCCCACTTGGCTCACCAAATTTCGTTCTTCTAGGTGAAACCGTTCGTTGGCAGTAACCGGTTTCATTTTGAGGTTTCACTCTGTTTTCTCCTATAGGGATACATGTATTTGGAACTCTAAATCAAACACGGTTTGTGCTAGCTCTTTGAAACTTGACACCATAAAGCAGTTTCAAGTTCTATCTCTATGGTTTGTTTGCTGTTGATGTAGCCCTAAGCAGAGACTGGCGAGAATCACTTTCATGGAAAGGGCCTGCCAAGCTTCCAAAAAACTACGAGTTTCCTGAAATCTCAGCACACACTTTTTCACCCAATCTTGATGAAACTTTCAGGTAATGATCAGTACACCAATCCCACTCGGCTTGCCAAATTTCATTCTTCTAGGTGAAACCGTTCGTTGGCAGTAACCGGTTTCATTTTGAGGTTTCACTGTTTTCTCCTATAGGGATACATGTATTTGGAACTCTAAATCAAACACGGGTTGTGCTAGCTCTATGAAACTTGACACAATAAAGCAGTTTCAAGTTCTATCTCTATGGTTTGTTTGCTGTTGATGTAGCCCTAAGCAGAGACTGGCGAGAATCACTTTCATGGAAAGGGCCTGCCAAGCTTCCAAAAAACTACGAGTTGCCTGAAATCTCAGCACACACTTTTTCACCCAATCTTGATGAAACTTTCAGGTAATGATCAGTACACCAATCCCACTTGGCTGGCCAAATCTCGTTCTTCTAGGTGAAACCGTTCGTTGGCAGTAACCGGTTTCATTTTGAGGTTTCACTCTGTTTTCTCCTATAGGGATACATGTATTTGGAACTCTAAATCAAACACGGTTTGTGCTAGCTCTTTGAAACTTGACACAATAAAGCAGTTTCAAGTTCAATCTCTATGGTTTGTTTGCTGTTGATGTAGCCCTAAGCAGAGACTGGCGAGAATCACTTTCATGGAAAGGGCCTGCCAAGCTTCCAAACTACTACGAGTTGCCTGAAATCTCAGCACACACTTTTTCACCCAATCTTGATGAAACATTCAGGTAATGATCAGTACACCAATCCCACTTGTCTCGCCAAATTTCGTTCTTCTAGGTGAAACCGTTCGTTGACAGTAACCGGTTTCATTTTGAGGTTTCACTCTGTTTTCTCCTATAGGGATACATGTATTTGGAACTCTAAATCAAACACGGTTTGTGCTAGCTCTTTGAAACTTGACACAATAAAGCAGTTTCAAGTTCTATCTCTATGGTTTGTTTGCTGTTGATGTAGCCCTAAGCAGAGACTGGCGAGAATCACTTTCATGGAAAGGGCCTGCCAAGCTTCCAAAAAACTACGAGTTGCCTGAAATCTCAGCACACACTTTTCACCCAATCTTGATGAAACTTTCAGATAATGATCAGTACACCAATCCCACTTAGCTCACCAAATCTCGTTCTTCTAGGTTAAACCGTTCGTTGGCAGTAACCGGTTTCATTTTGAGGTTTCACTCTGTTTTCTCCTATAGGGATACATGTATTTGGAACTCTAAATCAAACACGGTTTGTGCTAGCTCTTTGAAACTTGACACAATAAAGCAGTTTCAAGTTCTATCTCTATGGTTTTTTTGCTGTTGATGTAGCCCTAAGCAGAGACTGGCGAGAATCACTTTCATAGAAAGGGCCTGCCAAGCTTCCAAAAAACTACGAGTTGCCTGAAATCTCAGCACACACTTTTTCACCCAATCTTGATGAAACTTTCAGGTAATGATCAGTACACCAATCCCACTTGGCTCGCCAAATTTCGTTCTTCTAGGTTAAACCGTTCATTGGCAGTAACCGGTTTCATTTTGAGGTTTCACTCTGTTTTCTCCTATAGGGATACATGTATTTGGAACTCTAAATCAAACACGGTTTGTGCTAGCTCTTTGAAACTTGACAGAATAAAGCAGTTTCAAGTTCTATCTCTATGGTTTGTTAGCTGTTGATGTAGCCCTAAGCAGAGACTGGCGAGAATCACTTTCATGGAAAGGGCCTGCCAATCTTCCAAAAAACTACGAGTTGCCTGAAATCTCAGCACACACTTTTTCACCCAATCTTGATGAAACTTTCAGGTAATGATCAGTACACCAATCCCACTTGGCTCGCCAAATTTCGTTCTTCTAGGTGAAACCGTTCGTTGGCAGTAACCGGTTTCATTTTGAGGTTTCACTCTTTTTTCTCCTATAGGGATACATGTATGTGGAACTCTAAATCAAACACGGTTTGTGCTAGCTCTTTAAAACTTGAGACAATAAAGCAGTTTCAAGTTCTATCTCTATGGTTTCTTTGCTGTTGATGTAGCCCTAAGCAGAGACTGGCGAGAATCACTTTCATGGAAAGGGCCTGCCAAGCTTCCAAAAAACTACGAGTTGCCTGAAATCTCAGCACACACTTTTTCACCCAATCTTGATGAAACTTTCAAGTAATGATCAGTACACCAATCCCACTTGGCTCGCCGAATTTCGTTCTTCTAGGTGAAACCGTTCGTTGGCAGTAACCGGTTTTATTTTGAGGTTTCACTCTCTTTTCTCCTATAGGGATACATGTATTTGGAACTCTAAATCAAACACGGTTTGTGCTAGCTCTTTGAAACTTGACACAATAAAGCAGTTTCAAGTTCTTTCTCTATGGTTTGTTTGCTGTTGATGTAGCCCTAAGCAGAGACTGGCGAGAATCACTTTCATGGAAAGGGCCTGCCAAGCTTCCAAAAAACTACGAGTTGCCTGAAATCTCAGCACACACTTTTTCACCCAATCTTGATGAAACGTTCAGGTAATGGTCAGTTCACCAATCCCACTTGGCTCACCAAATTTCGTTCTTCTAGGTGAAACCGTTCGTTGGCAGTAACCGGTTTCATTTTGAGGTTTCACTCTGTTTTCTCCTATAGGGATATATGTATTTGGAACTCTGAATCAAACACGGTTTGTGCTAGCTCTTTGAAACTTGACACAATAAAGCAGTTTCAAGTTCTATATCTATGGTTTGTTTGCTGTTCATGTAGCCCTAAGCAGAGACTGGCGAGAATCACTTTCATGGAAAGGGCCTGCCAAGCTTCCAAAAAACTACGATCGCCCTGAAATCTCAGCACACACTTTTTCACCCAATCTTGATGAAACTATCAGGTAATGATCAGTACACCAATCCCACTTGGCTCGCCAAATCTCGTTCTTCTAGGTGAAACCGTTCGTTGGCAGTAACCGGTTTCATTTTGAGGTTTCACTCTGTTTTCTCCTATAGGGATACATGTATTTGGAACTCTAAATCAAACACGGTTTGTGCTAGCTCTTTGAAACTTGACACAATAAAGCAGTTTCAAGTTCTATCTCTATGGTTTCTTTGCTGTTGATGTAGCCCTAAGCAGAGACTGGCGAGAATCACTTTCATGGAAATGGCCTGCCAAGCTTCCAAAAAACTACGCGTTGCCTCAAATCTCAGCATACACTTTTTCACCCAATCTTGATGAAACTTTCAGGTAATGATCAGTACACCAATCCCACTTGGCTCGCCAAATTTCGTTCTTCTAGGTGAAACCGTTCATTGGCAGTAACCGGTTTCATTTTGAGGTTTCACTCTGTTTTCTCCTATAGGGATACATGTATTTGGAACTCTAAATCAAACACGGTTTGTGCTAGCTCTTTGAAACTTGACACAATAAAGCAGTTTCAACTTCTATCTCTATGGTTTGTTTGCTGTTGATGTAGCCCTAAGCAGAGACTGGCGAGAATCACTTTCATGGAAAGGGCCTGCCAAGCTTCCAAAAAACTACGAGTTGCCTGAAATCTCAGCACACACTTTTTCACCCAATCTTGATGAAACTTTCAGGTAATGATCAGTACACCAATCCCACTTGGCTCGCCAAATCTCGTTCTTCTAGGTTAAACCGTTCATTGGCAGTAACCGGTTTCATTTTGAGGTTTCACTCTGTTTTCTCCTATAGGGATACATGTATTTGGAACTCTAAATCAAACACGGTTTGTGCTAGCTCTTTGAAACTTGACACAATAAAGCAGTTTCAAGTTCTATCTCTATGGTTTGTTTGCTGTTGATGTAGCCCTAAGCAGAGACTGGCGAGAATCACTTTCATGGAAAGGGCCTGCCAAGCTTCCAAAAAACTACGAGTTGCCTGAAATTTCAGCACACACTTTTTCACCCAATCTTGATGAAACTTTCAGGTAATGATCTGTACACCAATCCCACTTGGCTCGCCAAATTTCGTTCTTCTAGGTGAAACCGTTCGTTGGCAGTAACCGGTTTCATTTTGAGGTTTCACTCTTTTTTCTCCTATAGGGATACATGTATGTGGAACTCTAAATCAAACACGGTTTGTGCTAGCACTTTGAAACTTGACACAATAAAGCAGTTTCAAGTTCTATCTCTATGGTTTGTTTGCTGTTGATGTAGCCCTAAGCAGAGACTGGCGAGAATCACTTTCATGGAAATGGCTTGCCAAGCTTCCAAAAAACTACGAGTTGCCTGAAATCTCAGCACACACTCTTTCACCCAATCTTGATGAAACTTTCAGGTAATCATCAGTACACCAATCCCACTTGGCTCGCCAAATTTCATTCTTCTAGGTGAAACCGTTCGTTGGCAGTAACCGGTTTCATTTTGAGGTTTCACTCTGTTTTGTTCTACAGGGATACATGTATGTGGAACTCTAAATCAAACACGGTTTGTGCTAGCTCTTTAAAACTTGAGACAATAAAGCAGTTTCGAGTTCTATCTCTATGGTTTCTTTGCTGTTGATGTAGCACTAAGCAGAGACTGGCGAGAATCACTTTCATGGAAAGGGCCTGCCAAGCTTCCAAAAAACTACGAGTTGCCTGAAATCTCAGCACACACTTTTTCACCCAATCTTGATGTAACATTCAGGTAATGATGAGTACACCAATCCCACTTGGCTCGCCAAATTTTGTTCTTCTACGTGAAACCGTTCGTTGGCAGTAACCGGTTTCATTTTGAGGATTCACTCTGTTTTCTCCTATAGGGATATATGTATTTGGAACTCTAAATCAAACACGGTTTGTGCTAGCTCTTTGAAACTTGACACAATAAAGCAGTTTCAAGTTCCATCTCTATGGTTTGTTTGCTGTTGATGTAGCCCTAAGCAGAGACTGGCGAGAATCACTTTCATGGAAAGGGCCTTCCAAGCTTCCAAAAATCTACGAGTTGCCTGAAAACTCAGCACACACTTTTTCACCCAATCTTGATGAAACTTTCAGGTAATGATCAGTACACCAATCCCACTTGGCTCGCCAAATCTCGTTCTTCTAGGTAAAACCGTTCGTTGGCAGTAACCGGTTTCATTTTGAGGTTTCACTCTGTTTTCTCCTATAGGGATACATGTATTTGGAACTCTAAATCAAACACGGTTTGTGCTAGCTCTTTGAAACTTGACACAATAAAGCAGTTTCAAGTTCTATCTCTATGGTTTGTTTGCTGTTGATGTAGCCCTAAGCAGAGACTGGCGAGAATCACTTTCATGGAAAGGGCCTGCCAAGCTTTTAAAAAACTACGTGTTGCCTGAAATCTCAGCACACACTTTTTCACCCAATCTTGATGAAACTTTCAGGTAATGATCAGTACACCAATCCCACTTGGCTCGCCAAATTTTGTTCGTCTAGGTGAAACCGTTCGTTGGCAGTAACCGGTTGCAATTTGAGGTTTCACTCTGTTTTCTCCTATAGGGATACATGTATTTGGAACTCTAAATCAAACACGGTTTGTGCTAGCTCTTTGAAACTTGACACAATAAAGCAGTTTCAAATTATATGTCTATGGTTTGTTTGCTGTTGATGTAGCCCTAAGCAGAGACTGGCGAGAATCACTTTAATCGAAAGGGCCTGCCAAGCTTCCAAAAAACTACGAGTTGCCTGAAATCTCAGCACACACTTTTTCACCCAATCTTGATGAAACTTTCAGGTAATGATCAGTACACCAATTCCACTTGGCTGACAAATTTTGTTCTTCTAGGTGAAACCGTTCGTTGGCAGTAACAGGTTTCATTTTGAGGTTTCACTCTGTTTTCTCCTATAGGGATACATGTATTTGGAACTCTAAATCAAACACGGTTTGTGCTAGCTCTTTGAAACTTGACACAATAAAGCAGTTTCAAGTTCTATCTCTATGGTTTGTTTGCTGTTGATGTAGCCCTAAGCAGAGACTGGCGAGAATCACTTTCATGGAAAGGGCCTGCCAAGCTTCCAAAAATCTACGAGTTGCCTGAAATCTCAGCACACACTTTTTCACCCAATCTTGATGAAACTTTCAGGTAATGGTCAGTACACCAATCCCACTTGGCTCGCCAAATCTCATTCTTCTAGGTAAAACCGTTCGTTGGCAGTAACCGGTTTCATTTTGAGGTTTCACTCTGTTTTCTCCTATAGGGATACATGTATTTGGAACTCTAAATCAAACACGGTTTGTGCTAGCTCTTTGAATCTTGACACAATAAAGCAGTTTCAAGTTCAATCTCTATTGTTTGTTTGCTGTTGATGTAGCCCTAAGCAGAGACTGGCGAGAATCACTTTCATGGAAAGGGCCTGCCAAGCTTCCAAACAACTACGAGTTGCCTGAAATCTCAGCACACACTTTTTCACCCAATCTTGATGAAACATTCAGGTAATGATCAGTACACCAATCCCACTTGTCTCGCCAAATTTCGTTCTTCTAGGTGAAACCGTTCGTTGACAGTAACCGGTTTCATTTTGAGGTTTCACTCTGTTTTCTCCTATAGGGATACATGTATTTGGAACTCTAAATCAAACACGGTTTGTGCTAGCTCTTTGAAACTTGACACAATAAAGCAGTTTCAAGTTCTATCTCTATGGTTTGTTTGCTGTTGATGTAGCCCTAAGCAGAGACTGGCGAGAATCACTTTCATGGAAAGGGCCTGCCAAGCTTCCAAAAAACTACGAGTTGCCTGAAATCTCAGCACACACTTTTCACCCAATCTTGATGAAACTTTCAGGTAATGATCAGTACACCAATCCCAGTTGGCTCGCCAAATCTCGTTCTTCTAGGTTAAACCGTTCGTTGGCAGTAACCGGTTTCATTTTGAGGTTTCACTCTGTTTTCTCCTATAGGGATACATGTATTTGGAACTCTAAATCAAACACGTTTTGTGCTAGCTCTTTGAAACTTTACACAATAAAGCAGTTTCAAGTTCTATCTCTATGGTTTTTTTGCTGTTGATGTAGCCCTAAGCAGAGACTGGCGAGAATCACTTTCATGGAAAGGGCCTGCCAAGCTTCCAAAAAACTACGAGTTCCCTGAAATCTCAGCACACACTTTTTCACCCAATCTTGATGAAACTTTCAGGTAATGATCAGTACACCAATCCCACTTGGCTCGCCAAATTTCGTTCTTCTAGGTTAAACCCTTCATTGGCAGTAACCGGTTTCATTTTGAGCTTTCACTCTGTTTTCTCCTATAGGGATACATGTATTTGGAACTCTAAATCAAACACGGTTTGTGCTAGCTCTTTGAAACTTGACACAATAAAGCAGTTTCAAGTTTTATCTCTATGGTTTGTTTGCTGTTGATGTAGCCCTAAGCAGAGACTGGCGAGAATCACTTTCATGGAAAGGGCCTGCCAAGCTTCCAAAAAACTACGAGTTGCC
The DNA here is from genome assembly GCF_052094955.1 of Ictidomys tridecemlineatus. Lineage (NCBI taxonomy): Eukaryota > Metazoa > Chordata > Mammalia > Rodentia > Sciuridae > Ictidomys > Ictidomys tridecemlineatus. The sequence goes on from NW_027523257.1 coordinate 48,055, forward strand.
TGAAATTTCAGCACACACTTTTTCACCCAATCTTGATGAAACTTTCAGGTAATGATCAGTACACCAATCCCACTTGGCTCGCCAAATTTCGTTCTTCTAGGTGAAACCGTTCGTTGGCAGTAACCGGTTTCATTTTGAGGTTTCACTCTTTTTTCTCCTATAGGGATACATGTATGTGGAACTCTAAATCAAACACGGTTTGTGCTAGCACTTTGAAACTTGACACAATAAAGCAGTTTCAAGTTCTATCTCTATGGTTTGTTTGCTGTTGATGTAGCCCTAAGCAGAGACTGGCGAGAATCACTTTCATGGAAATGGCTTGCCAAGCTTCCAAAAAACTACGAGTTGCCTGAAATATCAGCACACACTCTTTCACCCAATCTTGATGAAACTTTCAGGTAATGATCAGTACACCAATACCACTCGGCTCGCCAAATTTCATTCTTCTAGGTAAAACCATTCGTTGGCAGTAACCGGTTTCATTTTGAGGTTTCACTGTTTTCTCCTATAGGGATACATGTATTTGGAACTCTAAATCAAACACGGGTTGTGCTAGCTCTATGAAACTTGACACAATAAAGCAGTTTAAAGTTCTATCTCTATGGTTTGTTTGCTGTTGATGTAGCCCTAAGCAGAGACTGGCGAGAATCACTTTCATGGAAAGGGCCTGCCAAGCTTCCAAAAAACTACGAGTTCCCTGAAATCTCAGCACACACTTTTTCACCCAATCTTGATGAAACTTTCAGGTAATGATCAGTACACCAATCCCACTTGGCTGGCCAAATCTCGTTATTCTAGGTGAAACCGTTCGTTGGCAGTAACCGGTTTCATTTTGAGGTTTCACTCTGTTTTCTCCTATAGGGATACATGTATTTGGAACTCTAAATCAAACACGGTTTGTGCTAGCTCTTTGAAACTTGACACAATAAAGCAGTTTCAAGTTCTATCTCTATGGTTTGTTTGCTGTTGATGTAGCCCTAAGCAGAGACTGGCGAGAATCACTTTCATGGAAAGGGCCTGCCAAGCTTCCAAAAAACTACGAGTTGCCTGAAATCTAAGCACACACTTTTTCACCCAATATTGATGAAACATTCAGGTAATGATGAGTACACCAATCCCACTTGTCTCGCCAAATTTTGTTCTTCTAGTTGAAACCGTTCGTTGGCAGTAACCGGTTTCATTTTGAGGTTTCACTCTGTTTTCTCCTATAGGGATACATGTATTTGGAACTCTAAATCAAACACGGTTTGTGCTAGCTCTTTGAAACTTGACACAATAAAGCAGTTTCAAATTATATCTCTATGGTTTGTTTGCTGTTGATGTAGCCCTAAGCAGAGACTGCCGAGAATCACTTTCATGGAAAGGGCCTGCCAAGCTTCCAAAAAACTACGAGTTGCCTGATATCTCAGCACACACTTTTTCACCCAATCTTGATGAAACTTTCAGGTAATGATCAGTACACCAATCCCACTTGGCTCGCCAAATTTTGTTCTTCTAGGTGAAACCGTTCGTTGGCAGTAACCGGTTTCATTTTGAGGTTTCACTCTGTTTTCTCCTATAGGGATATATGTATTTGGAACTCTAAATCAAACACGGTTTGTGCTAGCTCTTTGAAACTTGACACAATAAAGCAGTTTCAAGTTCTATCTCTATGGTTTGTTTGCTGTTGATGTAGCCCTAAGCAGAGACTGGCGAGAATCACTTTCATGGAAAGGGCCTGCCAAGCTTCCAAAAATCTACGAGTTGCCTGAAAACTCAGCACACACTTTTTCACCCAATCTTGATGAAACTTTCAGGTAATGATCAGTACACCAATCCCACTTGGCTCGCCAAATCTCGTTCTTCTAGGTAAAACCGTTCGTTGGCAGTAACCGGTTTCATTTTGAGGTTTCACTCTGTTTTCTCCTTTAGGGATACATGTATTTGGAACTCTAAATCAAACACGGTTTGTGCTAGCTCTTTGAAACTTGACACAATAAAGCAGTTTCAAGTTCTATCTCTATGGTTTGTTTGCTGTTGATGTAGCCCTAAGCAGAGACTGGCGAGAATCACTTTCATGGAAAGGGCCTGCCAAGCTTCCAAAAAACTACGTGTTGCCTGAAATCTCAGCACACACTTTTTCACCCAATCTTGATGAAACTTTCAGGTAATGATCAGTACACCAATCCCACTTGGCTCGCCAAATTTTGTTCGTCTAGGTGAAACCGTTCGTTTGCAGTAACCGGTTGCATTTTGAGGTTTCACTCTGTTTTCTCCTATAGGGATACATGTATTTGGAACTCTAAATCAAACACGGTTTGTGCTAGCTCTTTGAAACTTGACACAATAAAGCAGTTTCAAATTATATCTCTATGGTTTGTTTGCTGTTGATGTAGCCCTAAGCAGAGACTGGCGAGAATCACTTTAATCGAAAGGGCCTGCCAAGCTTCCAAAAAACTACGAGTTGCCTGAAATCTCAGCACACACTTTTTCACCCAATCTTGATGAAACTTTCAGGTAATGATCAGTACACCAATCCCACTTGTCTCGCCAAATTTCGTTCTTCGAGGTGAAACCGTTCGTTGACAGTAACCGGTTTCATTTTGAGGTTTCACTCTGTTTCCTCCTATAGGGATACATGTATTTGGAACTCTAAATCAAACACGGTTTGTGCTAGCTCTTTGAAACTTGACACTATAAAGCAGTTTCAAGTTCTATCTCTATGGTTTGTTTGCTGTTGATGTAGCCCTAAGCAGAGACTGGCGAGAATCACTTTCATGGAAAGGGCCTGCCAAGCTTCCAAAAAACTACGAGTTGCCTGAAATCTCAGCACACACTTTTCACCCAATCTTAATGAAACTTTCAGGTAATGATCAGTACACCAATCCCACTTGGCTCGCCAAATCTCGTTCTTCTAGGTTAAACCGTTCGTTGGCAGTAACCGGTTACATTTTGAGGTTTCACTCTGTTTTCTCCTATAGGGATACATGTATTTGGAACTCTAAATCAAACACGGTTTGTGCTAGCTCTTTGAAACTTGACACCATAAAGCAGTTTCAAGTTCTATCACTATGGTTTGTTTGCTGTTGATGTAGCCCTAAGCAGAGACTGGTGAGAATCAGTTTCATGGAAAGGGCCTGCCAAGCTTCCAAAAAACTACGAGTTTCCTGAAATCTCAGCACACACTTTTTCACCCAATCTTGATGAAACTTTCAGGTAATGATCAGTACACCAATCCCACTCGGCTCACCAAATTTCATTCTTCTAGGTGAAACCGTTCGTTGGCAGTAACCGGTTTCATTTTGAGGTTTCACTGTTTTCTCCTATAGGGATACATGTATTTGGAACTCTAAATCAAACACGGGTTGTGCTAGCTCTATGAAACTTGACACAATAAAGCAGTTTCAAGTTCTATCTCTATGGTTTGTTTGCTGTTGATGTAGCCCTAAGCAGAGACTGGCGAGAATCACTTTCATGGAAAGGGCCTGCCAAGCTTCCAAAAAACTACGAGTTCCCTGAAATCTCAGCACACACTTTTTCACCCAATCTTGATGAAACTTTCAGGTAATGATCAGTACACCAATTCCACTTGGCTCGCCAAATCTCGTTCTTCTGGGTAAAACCGTTCGTTGGCAGTAACCGGTTTCATTTTGAGGTTTCACTCTGTTTTCTCCTATAGGGGATACATGTATTTGGAACTCTAAATCAAACACGGTTTGTGCTAGCTCTTTGAAACTTGACACAATAAAGCAGTTTCAAGTTCTATCTCTATGGTTTGTTTGTTGTTGATGTAGCCCTAAGCAGAGACTGGCGAGAATCACTTTCATGGAAATGGCCTGAAAAAGCTTCCAAAAAACTAGGAGTTGCCTCAAATCTCAGCACACACTTTTTCACCCAATCTTGATGAAACTTTCAGGTAATGATCAGTACACCAATCCCACTTGGCTCGCCAAATTTCGTTCTTCTAGGTGAAACCGTTCGTTGGCAGTAACCGGTTTCATTTTGAGGTTTCACTCTGTTTTCTCCTATAGGGATACATGTATTTGGAACTCTAAATCAAACACGGTTTGTGCTAGCTCTTTGAAACTTGACACAATAAATCAGTTTCAAGTTCTATCTCTATGGTTTGATTGTTGTTGATGTAGCCCTAAGCAGAGACTGGCGAGAATCACTTTCATGGAAATGGCCTGCCAAGCTTCCAAAAAACTACGAGTTGCCTCAAATCTCAGCACACACTTTTTCACCCAATCTTGATGAAACTTTCAGGAAATGATCAGTACACCAATCCCACTTGGCTCGCCAAATTTCGTTCTTCTAGGTGAAACCGTTCGTTGGCAGTAACCGGTTTCATTTTGAGGTTTCACTCTGTTTTCTCCTATAGGGATACATGTATTTGGAACTCTAAATCAAACACGGTTTGTGCTAGCTCTTTGAAACTTGACACAATAAAGCAGTTTCAAGTTCTATCTCTATGGTTTGTTTACTGTTGATGTAGCCCTAAGCAGAGACTGGCGAGAATCACTTTCATGGAAAGGGCCTGCCAAGCTTCCAAAAAACTACGAGTTGCCTGAAATCTCAGCACACACTTTTTCACCCAATCTTGATGAAACTTACAGTTATTGATCAGTACACCAATCCTACTTGGCTCGCCAAATTTCGTTCTTCTAGGTGAAACCGTTCCTTGGCAGTAACTGGTTTCATTTTGAGGTTTCACTCTTTTTTCTCCTATAGGGATACATGTATTTGGAACTCTAAATCAAACAGAGTTTGTGCTAGCTCTTTGAAACTTGACACCATAAAGCAGTTTCAAGTTCTATCTCTATGGTTTGTTTGCTGTTGATGTAGCCCTAAGCAGAGACTGGCGAGAATCACTTTCATGGAAAGGGCCTGCCAAGCTTCCAAAAAACTACGAGTTGCCGGAAATCTCAGCACACACTTTTTCACCCAATCTTGATGAAACTTTCAGGTAATGATCAGTACACCAATTTCACTTGGCTCGCCAAATTTCGTTCTTCTAGGTGAAACCGTTCGTTGGCAGTAACCGGTTTCATTTTGAGGTTTCACTCTGTTTTCTCCTATAGGGATACATGTATTTGGAACTCTAAATCAAATAAGGTTTGTGCTAGCTCTTTGAAACTTGACACCATAAAGCAGTTTCAAGTTCTATCTCTATGGTTTGTTTGCTGTTGATGTAGCCCTAAGCAGAGACTGGTGAGAATCAGTTTCATGGAAAGGGCCTGCCAAGCTTCCAAAAAACTACGAGTTGCCTGAAATCTCAGCACACACTTTTTCACCCAATCTTGATGAAACTTTCAGGTAATGATCAGTACACCAATCCCACTCGGCTCGCCAAATTTCATTCTTCTAGGTGAAACCGTTCGTTGGCAGTAACCGGTTTCATTTTGAGGTTTCACTGTTTTCTCCTATAGGGATACATGTATTTGGAACTCTAAATCAAACACGGGTTGTGCTAGCTCTATGAAACTTGACACAATAAAGCAGTTTCAAGTTCTATCTCTATGGTTTGTTTGCTGTTGATGTAGCCCTAAGCAGAGACTGGCGAGAATCACTTTCATGGAAAGGGCCTGCCAAGCTTCCAAAAAACTACGAGTTCCCTGAAATCTCAGCACACACTTTTTCACCCAATCTTGATGAAACTTTCAGGTAATGATCAGTACACCAATCCCACTTGGCTCGCCAAATCTCGTTCTTCTGGGTAAAACCGTTCGTTGGCAGTAACCGGTTTCATTTTGAGGTTTCACTCTGTTTTCTCCTATAGGGATACATGTATTTGGAACTCTAAATCAAACACGGTTTGTGCTAGCTCTTTGAAACTTGACACAATAAAGCAGTTTCAAGTTCTATCTCTATGGTTTGTTTGTTGTTGATGTAGCCCTAAGCAGAGACTGGCGAGAATCACTTTCATGGAAATGGCCTGAAAAGCTTCCAAAAAACTAGGAGTTGCCTCAAATCTCAGCACA
>NW_027523258.1:0-54000 GCF_052094955.1 Ictidomys tridecemlineatus
CTCTGCTCTCTGCAATGATCCTTCTGCACCCCAGTCTCCAACCTCTCATCTCTGCAATAGTCCTTCTGTACCTCAGTCTCCAACCTCTGCTCTCTGTAACAGTTTTTCTGCACCTCATTCTCCTACCTCTGCTCTCTGCAACAGTCCATCTGCACCCCAGTCTCCAACATCTGCTCTCTGCAACAGTCCTTCTACACCCCAGTCTCAAACTCTGCTTTCTTCAACGATCTTTCTGGACCCCAGTCTCCAAAGTCTGCTCTCTGCAAGAGTCCTTTTGAACAAAAGTCTCCAACCTCTGCTCTCTGTAACAATCCTTCTGCACCCCTGTCTGCATCCTCTGCTCTTTGTAAGATCCTTCTGAGACCCAGTTTGAAACTCTTCTCTCTGTAACAGTGCATCTTCCCACCGGTCTCCAACCTCTGCTCTCTGCAACGATCCTTCTTCACCAAACTCTCCAACCTCTGCTCTCAGCAACAGTCCTTCTACAACCCAGTCTTCAATATTTGCTCTCTGAAACAGTCCTTTTGCACCTCACTCTGAAAAGTCTGCTCACTGCAACGACCCTTCTGCACCACAGTCTCCTACTTTTGCTCTCTGTAACAGTCCTTCTGCACCTCATTCTCCCAACTCTGCTCTTTGTAAGATCCTTCTACAACCCAGTCTTTAAACTCTGCACTCTGTAACAGTCCTTCTGCACAACAGTGTCCAAACCCTACTCTCTGTAAATGACTTCTGCCACCCAGTCTCCAAACTCGGCTCTCTGTAACAGGCCTTCTGCACCCCAGTATCCAACCTCTTCTCTCTGCAAGGATTCTTCTCCACCCCAGTCTCCAGAATCTGCTCTGTGCAACAGTCCTTTTGCACCCCAGTCTCAACACTCTGCTCTCTGTAAGATCCATCTAAACCCCAGTCTCCAAACTCTGCTCTCTGTAACAGTCCTTCTGCATCCCAGTCTCCAAACACTGCTCTCTGTAACAGTCCTTCTGCAGCTCAGTCTCCAAACTCTGCTCTGTGTAACAGTCCTTCTGCAACCCAGTCTTTAAAATCTGCTCTCTGCCACACTCCTTCTGCACCCTAGTCTTCAACTTCTGCTCTCTGGAACAGTCCTTCTTCACCCCAGTCTCAAAACTCTGCTCTTTGCAACGATCCTTCTGGACCCCAGTCTCCAACCTCTGCTTTCTGTATCAGTCTTTCGGAACACCAGTCTCCAACCTCTGTTCTCTGTGTCTATCCTTCTGCACCTCAGTCTCCAACCTGTGCTCTATGTAAGAGTCATTCTGCACCCCAGTATCCAACCTCTTTTTTCGGTAACAGTCTTATACCGCAGTCTCCAAACTCTGCTCTCTGTAACGGTCCTTCTGCATCCCAATTTCCAAACTCTGCCAACTATAACAGTCCTTCTGCACCTGAGTCTCAAAACTTTGCTCTGTGTAGCCATCCTTCTACACCTCAGTCTCCAACCTCTGCTCTCTGTAACAGTCCTTCTGCACCTCAGTCTCCAACCTCTGCTCTCTGTAAGATCCTTCAGCAACCCAGTCTCCAAACTCTGCTCCCTACAACAGTCTTTCTGCACCCGAGTTTCCAACCTCTCCTCTCTGTAATAGGCCTTCTGCACGCCAGTCTTCAAACTCTGCTCTCTGAAGCAGGCCTTTTGCACCTCAGTCTCTAACCTCCGCTCTCTGCAACGATCCTACTGCACCCAAGTCTCAAATCTCTACTCTCTGCAATGAACCTACTGCATCCCAGTCTCCTACCTCTCATCTCTGCAACAGTCCTTCTGAACCTCAGTCTCCAAACTCTGCTCTCTGTAACAGTTTTTCTGCACCTCATTCTTTAACCTCTGCTCTCTACAACAGTCTTTCTGAACCCCACTTTCCAACCTCTGCTCTCTGCAACAGTCCTTCTACAACCCAGTCTTCAATATCTGCTCTCTGAAACAGTCCTTCTGCACCTCACTCTGAAAAGTCTGCTCACTGCAACGACCCTCTGCACCACAGTCTCCTACTTCTGCTCTCTGTAACAGTCCTTCTTCCCCTCATTCTCCCAACTCTGCTCTTTGTAAGATCCTTCTACAACCCAGTCTTTAAACTCTGCACTCTGTAACAGTCCTTCTGCACAACAGTGTCCAAACCCTACTCTCTGTAAATGACTTCTGCCACCCAGTCTCCAAACTCTGCTCTCTGTAACAGGCCTTCTGCACACCAGTATCCAACCTCTTCTCTCTGCAAGGATTCTTCTCCACTCCAGTCTCCAGAATCTGCTCTCTGCAACAGTCATTTGCACCCCTATCTCAAAAATCTGCTCTCTGTAAGATCCAGCTGAACCCCAGTCTCCAAACTCTGCTCTCTGTAACAGTCCTTCTGCACGCCAGTCTCCAAACACTGCTCTCTTTAACAGTCCTTCTGCAGCTCAGTCTCCAACCTCTGCTCTGTGTAACAGTTCTTCTGCACCCCAGTCTCTAAAATCTGCCCTCTGCCAGTGTCCTTCTGCACCCCAGTCTCCAACGTCTGCTCTCAGTAAGAGTCTAATACCGCAGTCTCCAAACTCTGCTCTCTGTAACGGTCCTTCTGCATCCCAATTTTCAAACTCTGCTTCCTATAACAGTCCTTCTGCACCTGAGTCTCCAAACTCTGCTCTCTGTAATGGTCCTTATGTACCCCAGTTTCCAAAGTCTCCTTTCTGTATCAGTCTTTGCTCACCCCAGTCTCCAAACTCTACTCGCTGTAACAGTCCTACTGCACATCGGTCTCCAAACTCTGCTCTCTGCAAAATTCCTTTTTCATCCCAGTCCCCAACCTCTGCTCTTTGCAACAGTCCTTTTACACCCCACTCTCCAACATCTGCTCTCTGCAACAGTCCATCTACACCACTGTCTCTGAACTCTACTCTCTGTAACTGTCCTTCTGCACCTCAATCTCCATCCTCTGCTCTCTGTTAGATCCTTCTTCAACCCTGTCTCCTACCTCTGCTCTCTGTAAGAGTCCTTCTGCACTCCAGCCTCCAACATCTCCTCACTGCAACCGTCCTTCTGCAACCCAGCCTTTAACATCTACACTCTAAACAGTCCTTCTGCACCTCAGTCTGAAAACTCTGCTCTCTGCAAGTATCCTTCTGCATCATAGTCTCCAACCTATGCTCTCTGTAACAGTCCTACTTCACCTCAGTCTCCAAACTCAGCTCTATATAAGATCCTTCTAAAACCCAGTATCCAAACTCTGCTCTCTGTAACAGTCCACCTGCTGCCCAGTCTCCAAACTCTGCTCTCTGTAACAGGCCTCATGCACCCCAGTCTACAAACGGAGCTCTATGTAACAGGCCTTCAGCACCACAGTATCCAAACTATTCTCTCTACAACGATCCTTCTACACCCCAGTCTCCAACGTCTGCACTCTGCAACAGTTCTTCTGCACACCAGTCTCCAAACTCTGCTCTCTGTAAGATCCTTCTGCACACAGTTTCCAACCTCTGCTTTTTGAAACAGTCCTTATGTACCCCAGTCTCCAAACTCTGCTCTCTGTAACAATGCTTCTGCTCATCAGTCTCCAACCTCTGCTCTCTGAACCGGTCTTTCTACACCTCAGTATCCAAACTCTGTTGTCTTCAATAGTCATTCTGCACCCCAGTGTGCAACCTCTGCTCTCTGTAAAATTTTTTCTGTACCACAGTCTCCAACCTCTGCTCTCTGTGACAGTCCTTCTGCACCGTAGTCTCCAAACTCTGCTTTATGCAACAGTCCTTCTGAACCTCATCTCCAACCTCTGCTCTCTGCAACAGTCCTTCTGCACTTCAGCTTCAACCTCTGCTCTCTGCAACAGTCATTTTGCAGCCAAGTCTCCAAACTCTGCTTTCCATAACTGTCCTTCTGCACCCCAGTCTCCAATCTCGGCTCTCTGTAAGATCCATCTGCACCACAGTCTCCAACCTCTGCTCTCTGTAACAGCTCTTCAGCACCTCAGTCTCCAACCTCTGCTCTCTGTAACAATCCTTCTTCACGTCAGTCTAAAACCGCTGCTCTCAGCAACGGTCCTTCTGCACCCCAGTCTCCAAACTCCATTCTCTGCAACCATTTTTACGCACCCCAGTCTCCAACCTCTGCATTCTGCAACAGTCCTTCTGCACCCCAGTCTCCAAACTCTGCTCTGTGTAACAATCCTTCTGCACCTGAGTCTCCAACCTCTTCTCTCTGCAACGGTTCTTCTGCACCCCTGTCTCCAAACTCTGTTGTCTGCAACAGTCCTTCTTCACCTCAGTCTTCTGCACCACAATCTCCAACTCCTACTCTCTGCAATAATCGTTCTGCACCCCAGTCTCCAACCTCCTCTCTACAACAGTCCTTCTGCACTCCAGTCTCCAACATCAGATCTCTGCAACAGTCCTTCTCCACCCCAGTATCCAACCACTGCTTTCTCTATCAGTCCTTCTACACTCAAGTATCCAACCTCTGCTCTTTGTAACAGTCCATTTGCACCTCAGTCTCCAAATTCTGCTCTCTGCAAAGGTGCCTTGGCACCCCAATCCCTAACCTCTGCACGGTGCAACAGTCCTTTTAAACCCAAGTCTCAAACCTCTGCACTCCGCAACAGTCCTTCTGCACCTCAGTCTCAAAGATCTTCTCTCTGCAATGGTCTTTTTGCACCTCAGTATTCAACATCTATCTCTGTAACAGTCCTTCTGCACCTCAGTCTCCATCTTCTGCTCTCTGTAACAGGCCTTCTTCCCCCAAGTTTCTGAACTCTGCTCTCTTTAACAGTCCTTCTGCACCCCAATCTCCAACCTCTGCTATCTGGAACAGTCCTTCTGAAACTCAGTCTCAAAACTCTGCTCTCTTTAATATCCTTCTGTACCCCAGTCTTCAAACTCTGCTCTCAGTATCAGTCCTGTAACTTAGTCTCCAAACATGGTCTCTGTAACAGTTTTTCTGCTCCCCAGTCTTCAAAAACTGTTCTCTAAAACAGTCTTTCTGCACCCCAGTATCCAACCTCTGCTCTCTAGAACAGTCTTTCTATACCCCAGTCTCCATAATCTACTCTCTGCAGCAATCCTTCTGCACTCCAGTCTCCAAACTTTCCTCTCTGTAAGATCCTTGTGCACCTCAGTTTTAAACTCTGCTCTCTGTAACATTCCTTCTCCACCCCATTCTCCAAAGTTTGCTCTCTGCAATGGTCCCTCTGCACCCCAGTGTCCAACCTTGTTCTCTACAACAGTCTTTCTGCACCTCACTCTGCAACATCTGCTCTCTGAAACAGTCCTTCTGGACCCCAGTCTTCAACCTCTGCCCTCTGCAACAGTCCTTCCTCACTCCAGTCTCTAAAATCTGCTCTCTACAACAGTACTTTTCCACCGAAGTCACCGAACTCTGCTCTCTGTAACAGTTCTTCTGCACCTCAGACTCCAACCTCTGCTCTCTGCAACAGTCCTTCTGCGCCCCAATATTGAACCTTTGCTCTCTGCAGCAGTCCTTCTGCACCTCAGTGTCCAAACTCTGCTCTCTGTAATATTTTTCTAAAACCCAGTCTCCAACATATGCTTTCTGCAATGGTCCTTCAGCACCAGAGTCTCCAACCTCTGTTCTCTAAAATATTTATTGTGCACCCCAGTCTCCAACCTCTGCTCTCTGTAACAGTCCTTCTGTAACACAGTCTCAAACCTCTTTTCTCTGTAAGGGACCTTCTGCACCCCATCTCAAACCTCTGCTTTCTGTATCAGTCTTTCTGCAACCCAGTCTTCAAACTCTGCTTTCTGTATCCGTCATTGTGCACGCCAGGCTTCAACCTCTGCTCTCTGTAACAGTCCTTTTGCACCCCAGACTCCATCCTCTGCTCTCTGCAACAGTCCTTCTGCCCATCAGTCTCCAACCTCTGTTCTCTGTAAGAGGCCTTCTGCACCCAGTTTACAACCTCTCCTCTCTGTAACAGGCCTTCTGCACCAAAGTCTCTAAACTCTGCTCTCTTTAACAGTCCTTCTGCACCCCAGTCTCCTACCTCTGCTCTCAGTATCAGTCCTGCACCCCAGTATCCAAACACTGCTCTCTGTAACAGTTTTTCTGCACATCAGTCTTAAACAACTGCTATCTGCAAGAGTCCTTCTGCAGCCCAGTCTCCAACCTCTGCTCTCTGCAAAATTCCTTTTGCACTCCAGTCTCCAAACTTTCCTCTCTGTAAGATCCTTCTGCACCCCAGTTTCCAAACGCTGCTCTCTGTAACATTCCTTCTGCACCCCAGTCTTCAACCTGTTCTCTACAACAGTTCTTCTGTACCGCAATCTTCAACCTCTGTTCTCCGTAAGAGTCCTTCTGCACCCCAGTCTCCAACCTCTGCTTTCTGTATCAGTCTTTCTTCACCACAGTTTCCAAACTCTGCTCTCTGTAACAGTACTTCTGCACCTCACTCTGCAACCTCTGCTCTCTGCACCAGTCCTTCTGCAACCCAGGCTTCAACCTCTTCTCTCTGCAACAGTCCTTCCTCACCCCAGTCTCCAAAATATGCTCTCTGTAACAGTCCTTTTCCATCGCATTCTCAAAACTCTGCTCTCTGTAACAGTACTTCTATACTGCAGTCTCCAACCTCTGCTCTCTGTAATGTTCCTTCTGCACCCCAGTCTCCAAACTCTCCTTTCTGTATCAGTCCTTCTGCACCCCGGTCTCGAAACTCTTCTCTCTTTAACAGTCCTTCTGCAACTCAGACTGCAACCTCTGCTCTCTGCAACAGTACTTCTGTTCCCAATCTCCAACCTCTGCTTTCTGCAATGGTTCTTCTGAAACCCAGTCTCCAACCTCTGTTCTCTACAACACTTATTCTGCACCCCAGTCTCCAACCTCTGCTCTCTGTAACAGTCCTTCTGTACCGCAGTCTCCAACCTCTGTTCTCTGTAAGGGTCCTTCTGAAGCCCAGTCTCCAACCTCTGCTTTCTGTATCAGTCTTTCTGCCCCACATTCTCCAAACTCTGCTCTCTGTAACAGTCCTTCTGTACCTCAGTCTGCAACCTCTGCTCTCTGCAACAGTCCTTCTTCACCCCAGTCTCCAACATCTGATCTCGGCAACAGTCCTTCTCCACCTGTCTCCAACCTCTGCTCTGCAACAGTCCTTCTGCACCCAGGTCACCAACGTCTGCTTTCTGTATCAGTCCTTCTGCACCCCAGTCTCCAACGTCTGCTCTCTGTAACAGTCCTTCTTCACCTCAGTCACTAACCTCTACTCTCTGCAGCAGTTCTTCTCCACCCCAGTTTCCAACATCTCCTGTCGGCAACAGTCCTTCTGGACTCCATTATCAAACTTCTATTCTCTGCAACAGTCCTTGTACACCCCAGTCTTTCACATCTGCTCTCTGTAACAGTCTTTCTGCACCTCAGTCTGAAAACTCTGCTCTCTGCAACGATCCTTCTGCACCTAGTCTCCAAATTCTGCTCTCTGCAACAGTCCTTCTGCACCCCAGTCTCCAACCTCTGTTCTAAGCAAAAGTCTTTGTACACCCCAGCCTCCAAACTCTGCTCTCTGTAACAGTCATTCTGTATTGCAGCCTCCAAACTCTGCTATCTGTATTGGTCCTTCTGCACCCGAAACTCCAAACTCTAGTTTCCATATCAGTTATTCTGCACCCCAGTCTCCAACCTCTGCTCTCTGTAACAGTCATTCTTCACCTCAGTCTCCAACCTCTGCTCTCTGCAACAGTCCTTCTGCACCCCGATCTCCAAACTCTTCTCTCTGCAACAGTCCTTTTACACCCCAGTTTCCAAACTCTGCTCTGTGCAACGATCCTTCTGCACCCCAGTCTCCAACCTCTGCTCTCTGCTACAGTCCTTCTGCACCCCGATCTCCAAACTCTTTTCTCTGCAACAATCCTTTTACACCCCAGTTTCCAAACTCTGCTCTGTGCAACGATCCTTCTGCACCCCAGTCTCCAACCTCTGCTCTCTGCTACAGTCCTGCTTCACCCCAGTCTCAAAACAGTGCTCTCTGCAACTGTCCTGCTGCACCCAAGTCTCCAACCTCTGCTCTCCTTAGCAATCCTTCTGCACCTCAGTCTTCAACCTCTGCTCTCTGCATCGATCCTTCTTCACCACAGTCTCCAAACTCTGCTCTCTGCAACACTCCTTCTGCACCCCAGTCTCCAAGCTCTGCTCTCTGTAACAGTTCTTCTGAACCACAATCTCAAATCTCTGCACTCTGTAAAACTTCTTCTCACCCCAGTCTCCATACTCTGGTCTCTGTAAGAATCGTTTTGCACCCCAGTCTCTAACCACTCCTCTCTGTAAAACTCCTTCTCCACCTCAGTCTCAAAATTCTGCAATCTGTAACGGTCCTTGTGCACCTCAGTCTCCAAACTCTGCTCTCTGTAACAGTCCTTCTGCACCCCAGTCTCCAACATCTGTTCTCTACAACGATCATTCTTCTTCCCAGGTTCCAACCTCTGCTGTCTGCAACGGTTTCTGCACCACAGTTTCCAACCTCTGCTCCTTGTAACAGTCCTTCTGCACCTAAGTCTCCAAACTCTGCTCTCTGCAACAGTCCTTCTGCACCCCAGTCTCCAAACACTGCAATCTGCAACAGTCTTTCTGCACCCCAGTCTCCAACCTCTGCTCTCTGTAACAGTCCTTCTGTAAATTAATCTCCAAAATGCTCTCCGTAAGATCCTTCTGAAACCTTGTCTCGAAACTGTGCTATCTGTAACAGTGCTTCTGCACCCCAGTCCCCAAACTCTGCTCTCTGTAACCGGCCTTCTGCACCCCACTCTCCAAACTCTACACTCTATAAAAGGCCTTCTGCAACCCAGTCTCCAAACTCTTCTCTCTGCAACGATCCTTCTTCACCTCAGTCTCCAACCTCTGTTCTCTTCAAAGTTTCTTCTGCATCCCAGTCTCAAACCTCTGTTCTCTGCATCAGTCCTTTTGCACCCAAGTCTCCAACCTCTGCTCTCTTTAACAGTCCTTCTGTACTGCAGTCTCCAACCTCTGGTCTCTGTAACGGTTCTTTGGCACCCCAGTCTCCAATGTCTGCTTTCTGTATCAGTTCTTCTGCACCCCAGTCTCCAACCTGTGCTCTCTGTAACTGTCCTTCTGCACCCCAGTTTTCAACCTCTGCTCTCTGTAGCGATCCTTCTGAACCTCAGTCTCCAACCTCGGCTCTCTGCAAGGATCCTTCTGCACCTCAGTCTGAAACCTCTGTTCTCTGCAATGATCCTTCTACACACCAGTCTCCAAGCTCTTCTCTCTGTAACAGTCCTTCTGAACATCAGTGTCAAAACTCTGCTCTCTGTAACAATCCATTTTCATCTCAGTCTCCAAACTCTGCTCTCTGTAATAGTCCTTCTGCACCTCAGTCTCTAAACTCTGCTCTCAGTAACAGACCTTCTGCACCCCAGCCTCCAACCTCTGCTCTCTTTAACAGTTCTTCTGGACACCAATCTACAAACTCTGCTCTCTGTAACACTCCTTCTGCACACCAGTCTCCATCCTCTGCTCTTTGTAAGAATCCTTCTGCACCCCAGTCTCCAACCGCTCCTCTCTTTTCCAGTCCTTCTGCACCTCAGTCTCCAATATCTGCTCTTTGAAATGATCCTTCAGCACTTCAGTCTCCAACTGCTGCTCTCTGTAACAGGCCTTCTGAACCCCATTCTCCAACATTTGCTCTCTGGATCAGTTCTTTTGCAAACCACTATCCTACCTCTGCTCTCTATAACAAACCTTCTGCACCTGAGTCTCCAACTTCTGTTCTCTGAAAAGATTCGTCTGCACCCCAGTCTCCAAACTCTGTTCTCTGCATCAGTCCTTCTGCACCTCAGTATCCAACCTCTGCTCTCTGTAACAGTCCTTCTGTAACTCAGTCTGAAAAACTCTGTTCTCTGTAAGATCCTTCTGCACCCAAGTTTCCAAACTCTGCTCTCTATAGCATTCCTTCTCCACCCAGTCTCCAACCTCAGCTC
The DNA here is from genome assembly GCF_052094955.1 of Ictidomys tridecemlineatus. Classification (NCBI taxonomy): domain Eukaryota; kingdom Metazoa; phylum Chordata; class Mammalia; order Rodentia; family Sciuridae; genus Ictidomys; species Ictidomys tridecemlineatus. Next base: position 9,919 of record NW_027523258.1, read on the forward strand.
TCTGCAACGGTTCCTCTGCACGCCAGTCTCCAAACTCCTCTCTATGCAACAGTCCTACTTCACCCCAGTCTCCAACTTCTGGTCTCTATAAGATCCTTCTGCACCCCAGTTTCCAAACTTTGTTCTCTGTGACATTCCCTCTGCATCCCAGTCTCCAAGATCTACTCTCTGTAACAGTCCTTCTGCATCACAGTCTCCAAACTCTGCTGCTGTAACAGTCCTTCTGCACATCAGTCTGCAACGTCTGCTCTCTGCAACAGTCTTTTTGCACCTCAGTCTCCAACTTCTGCTCTCTCTTACAGGCCTTCTGCACCCCAGTCTCAAACAGCTTTTCTCTGTAACAGTTCTTCTGCAACCCAATCTCAAAATTCTGCTCCCCAGTCTCCATCATCTGCTCTCTGTAAGAATCCTTCTGCACCCCAGTCTCCAACCTCTCCTCTTAGTAAAAGTCCTTCTGCCCGTCAGTCTGCATCATCTGCTCTCTGTAACGATCTTTCATTACCTCAGTCTTCAAACTCTCCTCTCTGTAACAGGCTTTCTGCACCCCAGTCTCCAACCTCTTCTCTTTGGTTCAGTCCTTCTGTACCCCAGTAACCTTCAACTGCACTCTGTAACAATCCTTATGCACCTCAGTCTTCCACCTCACCTCTCTGCAACGGTCCTTCTGCATTCCAGTCTCCAACCTCTCCTCTCTGTAACAGTTTTCCTACACCCCAATCTCCAACCTCTACTCTCTGCAACAGTGCTTCTGCACCCCAGTCTCCAACATCTGATCTCTGCAACAGTTCTTCTCCACCCCAGTCTCCAACATCTGCTCTTTGTTACAGTCCTTCTGTACTGCAGTTTCCAAACACTTCTCTCTGTAACGGTCCTTCTGCACCCCAGTCTCAAACCTCTGCTTTCTGTATCAGTCCTTATGAAATCAAGTCTCCAACCTCTGCTCTCTGTAACAGTCCTACTGCAGCCCAGTCTCCAAACTCTGATCTCTGTAACAGGCCTTCTGCACCCAAGTCTCCAACCTCTACTTTGTGTAACAGTTCTTCGGCACCCCAGTCTCCACACTCTGCTCTCTGCAACGATCCTTCTGCACCCAAGTCTCCAAACTGTGCTCTCTGCAACAGTCCTTCTGCACCCCAGTTTCCAAACTCTTCTCTCTGTAAGATCCTTCTGCACCTCAGTTTCCAAACTCTTCTCTCTGTAACATTCCTTCTGCACCCCAGTCTTCAAATTCTGCTCTCTGCAATGGTCCCTCTGCACTCTAGTCTCTAAACTGTGTTCTCTACAACAGTTCTTCTGTACAAGAGTCTTCAACCTCTATTCCCTGTAAGGGTCCTTCTTAACCACAGTCTCCAAACTCTGCTCTCTGTAAAAGTCCTTATGCACCTCACTCTGCAACCTCTGCTCTATGCAACAGTCCTTCTGCACCCCAGTTTTCAACCTTGCTCTCTGAAACAGTCCTTTTGCACACCAGTCTCCAAAATCTGCTATCTGCCACAGTCCTTCTCCACTCCAGTCTCCAACCTCTGCTCTCTGTAACAGTCCTTCTGTACTGTAGTCTCCAAACTCTGCTCTCTGTAATGATCCTTCTGCTCCCCAGTCTACAAACTCTGCTTTCTCTATCAGTTTTTTTGAACCCCAGTCTTTAAACTCTTCTCTCTGTAACATTTTTTCTGCACCTCAGACTCCAACCTCTGTTTTCTGCAACAGTTTTTCTGCACCTCAGTGTCCAACCTCCGCTCTCTGTAAGATCCTTCTGAAACCCAGTCTCCAACCTCTGCTTTCTACAATGATTTTTCTGCACCCGAGTCTCCAACTTCTGTTTTCTACAACACTTATTCTGCACGCCATTCTCCATCCTTTTCTCTCTGTAACAGTATTTGGACACCCCAGTCTCAAAACTCTGCTCTCTGTAACAGTCCTTCTGTACTGCAGTCTCAAACCTCTGCTCTGTGTAATGGTCCTTCTGCACCCCAGTCTCCAAACTCTGCTTTCTGTATCAGTCCTTCTGCACGTCAGACTCCAACCTCTGCTCTCTGCAAGAGTTATGCTGCACCCCAATCTCCAACCTATGCTCTCTGCAACAGTACTACTGCACCCCAGTCTCCAACCTCTGCTCTCTGTATCAATCCTTCTACACCTAAGTCTCCAAGTCTTCTCTCTGCAATGGTCCTTCTGCACCCCAGTCACCAACCTCTGTTTTCTACAACACTTCTTCTGCACCCAAGTCTCCAACCTCTGCTCTCTGTAACAGTCCTTCTGTTCCGCAGTCTCCAACCTCTGTTTTCTTTAATGGTCCTTCTGCACCCTAGTTTCAAACCTCTGCAATAGTCCTTCTGCACCCCAGTCTCCAACCTCTGCTTTCTGTATCAGTCCTTCTGCACCCCAGTCTCCGAACTCTGTTCTCTGTAACAGTCCTTCTTCACTTCACTCTCCAACCTCTGCTCTCTGCAACAGTAGTGTGGCACCCCAATCTCCAAATGTTACTCTCTGCAACAGTCTTTCTCCACCCCAGTCTTCAAACTCTACTCTCTGAAACAGTTCTTCTGCACCCCAATCTTCAACCTCTACTCTCTGCAATAGTACTTCTGCACCCAAGTCTCCAACCTCTACTCTATGAAACAGTCTTTCTGCACCCCAGTCTCCAACATCTGTTCTCTACAATAGTCCTTCTGCACCCTAGTTTCCAATCTCTGCTTTCTGTATCAGTACTTCTGCACTCAAGTCTCTAACCACTGCTCTCTGTAACAGTCCTTCTGCACCTCAGACTCCAAATTTTGTTCTCAGCAACAGTCCTTCTCCACCCCAATCTCCAACCCCTACTCTCTGCAACAGTCTTTCTGCATCCGAGTCTCCAACCTCCTCTCTGCAACAGTCCTTCTGCACCCCAGTCTCCAACATCTTCTCTCTACAACAGTCCTTCTCCACCCCAGTCTCCAACCTCTGCTCTCTTTAACACTTCTTCTATACTGCAGTTTCCAAACTCTTTTCTCTGTAACTTTCCTTCTGCACACCAGTCTCCAACCCCGGCTTTCTCTATCAGTCCTTCTGCACTCAAGTCTCCAACCTCTTCTCTCTGCAACAGTCCTTCTGCACCCCAATCTCCAACCTTTGCTCTCTGCAACAGTCCTTCTACACCCAAGTCTCCAACCTCTGCACTCCGCAACAGTCCTTCTTCACCTTAGTTTCCAAATTCTGCTCTCTGCAATGGTCTTTCTACACCTTAGTCTTCAACATCTAATCTCTGTAATAGTCCTTCTGCACCTCAGTCTCCAAACTCTGTTTTCTTTAATGGTCCTTCTGCACACCAGGTTCCAACTTCTGCTTTCTGTATCAGTCCTTCTGCTCCACAGTCTCCAAACTCTGCTTCTGTAACAGTCCTTCTGCACCTCAGTCTGCAACCTCTGCTCTCTGCAATAGTCCTACTGCACCCCAGTCTCCAACCTATGCTCTCTGCAACAGTCTTTCTGCACCCCAGTCTCCAACCTCCTCTCTGCAACAGTCCTTCTGCACCCAGTCTCCAACATCTGATCTCTCCAACAGTCCTTCTCAACCCCAGTCTCCAACCTCTGCTCTTCTTATAATTTCTTCTGTACTGCAGTTTCCAAACTCTTCTCCCTTTAACTGTCCCTCTGCACACCAGTCTCCATCCCCTGCTTACTCTATCAGTCCTTCTGCACTCAAGTCTCCAACCTATTCTCTCTGTACAGTCCTTCTGCACCTCTGTATCCAAATTCTGATGTCTGCACCAGTCTTTCTGCACCCCAATCTCCAGACTATGCTCTCTGCAACAGTCCTTCTACACCCAAGTCTCCAACCTCTGCACTCCACAACAGTCCTTCTGCACCTCAGTCTCAAACCTCTTCTCTTTGCAATGGTCTTTCTACACCTCAGTCTTCAACATCTACTCTCTGTAACAGTCCTTCAGCACCTCAGTCTCCAACCTCTGCTCTCTGTATGATCCTTCTGAAAATCAGTCTCCAAACTCTGCTTTCTGTAACACTCCTTCTGCACCCCAATCTCCCACCTCTGCTCTCTGTAATAGTCCTTCTTTTCCGCAGTCTCCAACCTCTGTTTTCTGCAATGGTCTTTCTGCACCCCAGTTTCCAACCTCTTCTTTCTGTATCAGTCCTTCTGCACCATAGTCTCTAAACTCTGCTGCTGTAACAGTCCTTCTGCACCTCAGTCTGCAACCTCTGCTCTCTGCAATAGTTGTACTGCACCCCATTCTCCAACATCTGATCTCTGAAACAGTCCTTCTCCACCCTAGTCTCCAACCTCTGCTCTCTGTAACAGTCCTTCTGTACTGCAGTTTCCAAACTCTTCTCTCTGTAACTGTCCTTCGGCACACCAGTCTTCAACCCCTGCTTTCTCTATCAGTCGTTCTGCACTCAAGTCTTCAACCTCTGCTCTCTGTACAGTCCTTCTGCACCTCAGTCTCCAACCTCTGCTCTCTACAATGGTCTTTCTACATTTCAGTCTTCAACATCTACTCTCTGTAACAGTCCTTCTGCACCTCAGTCTTCAATTTCTGCTCTCTGTATGATCCTTCTGAAAAGAAGTCTCCAAACTCTGCTTTCTATAATAGTCCTTCTGCATCCCAGTCTCCAAACTATGTTCTCTGTAACAGGCCTTCTGCATACCAGTCTCCATCTTCTGCTCTCTGTAACAGGCCTTCTGCACCCAAGTCTCTGAACTCTGCTCTCTTTAACAGTCCTACTGCACCCCAGTCTCCAACCTGTGCTCTCTGTAACAGTCCTTCTGCAACTCAGTCTCCAAACTCTGCTCTCTGTAAGATCCTTCTGCACCCCAGTCTCCAAACTCTTCTCGCAGTATCCGTCCTGCACCCCAGTCTCCAAACACTGCTCTCTGTAACAGTTTTTCTGCACCTCAGTCTTCAACCTCTGCTCTCTATAACACTCCTTCTATACCCCAGTCTCCATAATCTACTCTCTGCAACGATCTTTCTGAACCCAAGTCTCTGACCTCTGCTCTCTGCAACAGTCCTGTGGCACCCCAATCTCCAATTGTTACTCTCTGCAACAGTCTTTCTTCACCCAGTCTCCAACCTCTGTTCTCTGCAACAGTTCTCCTGCAACCCAATCTCCAACCTCTACTCCCTGCAATAGTCCTTCTTCACCCAAATCTCCAACCTATACTTTATGCAACAGTCCTTCTGCACCCCAGTCTCCAACATCTGCTCTCTACAACAGTCCGTCGGCACCACAGTCTCCAAACTCTGCTCTCTTTAACAGTCCTTCTGCACCTCACTCTGCAACCTCTGCTCTTTGCAACAGTCCTTCTGTACCCCAGTTTATAACCTCTTCTCTCTGCAACAGTCCTTCCTCACCTAAGTCTCCAAAATATGCTCTCTGTAACAGTTTTTTTCCACTGCAGTCTCCAACCTCTGCTCTCTGTAACGGTATTTCTGCACCCCAGTCTCCAAACTCTGCTTTATGTATCAGTCCTTCTGCACCCAGGTCTCTATCCTCTGGTCTCTGTAACAGTCCTTCTGCACGTCAGACTCCAAACTCTGCTCTCTGCAACAGTACTTCAGTGCCCCTATCTCAAACCTCTGCTCTCTGCAACACTCCTTTTGCACCTCAGTGTCATAATTCTGCTCTCTGTAAGATCCTTCTGAGACCCAATCTCCAACCTCTGCTTTCTGCAATGATCCCTCTGCACCCCAGTCTTCAACCTCTGTTCTCTACAACACTTATTCTGCACCCCAGTCTCCATCCTGTGCTCTTTGATACAGTCCTTCTGCACCACAGTCTGCAACCTCTGCTCTCTGCAATACTCCTTCTGCACCCCAGTCTCCAATCTCTGCTCTCTGAAACAGTCCTTCTGTACCCCAGTCTCCAACATCTTTGCTCTGCAACAGTCCTTTTCCACCCCAGTCTCAAACCTCTGCTCTCTGCAACAGTCCTTCTGCACCCAGGTCACCAAGGTCTGCTTTCTGTATCAGTCCTTCTAAACCCCAGTCTCCTACCACTGCTCTCTGTAACAGTCCTTCTGCACCTATGTCTCCAACCTCTACTCTCTGCAGCAGTCCTTCTCCACCCAAGTCTCCAACCTTTGCTGTCGGCAACAATCCTTCTGGACGCCAATCTCCAACCTCTACTCTCTGCAACAGTCGTTCTACACACCAGTCTCCAACCTCTGCTTTCTTTAACAGGCCTTCTGCAGTCTGAAAACTCTGCTCTCTGCAACGATCCTTCAGCACCTCAGTCTCCGACCTCTGCTCTCTGTAACAGTCCTTCTGTACCTCAGTCTTCAAACTCTGCTCTCTGTAAGATCCTTTTGCAACCCAGTCTTTAAACTCTGCTCTCTGTAACTGTTCTTCCGCACCCCAGTCTCCAAGCTCTGCTCTCTGTAACAGGTCTTCTACACCCCAATCTCCAAACTCTGCTTTTTGTAACAGGCCTTTTGACCCAAGTATCCATCCTCTAATCTCTTCAACGATCCTTCTGCACCCCAGTCTCCAACCTATGCTGTCTGTAAGTTCCTTCTGCACACCTGTCTCCAACCACTGCTCTCTGAAACAGTCCTTCTATACCGCAGTCTCCAACCCCTGGTCTCTGTAAGGGTCCTTCTGCACCTCAGTCTCCAACCTGTGCTCTGTAAAAGAACTACTCCACCCCAGTCTTCAACCTGTGCTCTCTGTAAAAGTCCTTCTGCACCACAGTCTTCAAACTCTGCTCGCTTTTACGATCCTTCTGCAACCCTGTCTCCAACCTCTGCTCTCTGCAACTATCCTTCTGCACCCCAGTCTCAAAACTCTGTTCTCTATAACAGTTATTCTTCACCCCAGTCTCTAACATCTGCTCTCTGTAACAGTCCTTCTGTACTGCAGTCTCCAACCTTTGTTTTTTGTCAGGGTCCTTATTCACCACAGTATCCAACCTCAGCTTTCTGTGTCCGTCGTTTTCCACCACAGTCTCCATACTCTGCCCGCTGTAACAGTCCTTCTGCAACTCAGTCTGCAACCTCTTCTTTGTGCAACAGTCCTTCTACACCCCAGTTTCCATCCTCTGCTCTCTGAAACAGTCATTTTGCACTGCAGACTCCAACATCTGCTCTCTGAAACAGTTCTAATCCACCCCAGTCTCCAACCTCTGCTCTCTGTAACAGTCCTTCTGTACTGCAGTCTCCAAAATCTGCTCTCTGTAAGGGTTCTTCTGTAACCCAGTTTCCAAACTCTGCTTTCTGTATCAGTTCTTGTGCACCCCAGTCTCCAACCTCTGCTCTCTGTAACATCCTTCTGCAACCTAGTCTCAAAACTCTGCTCTCTGTAACAGTCCTTCTGCACCCCAGTCTCCAACCTCTGCTTTCTGTATCAGTCCTTCGGCACCCCAGTCTCCAACCTGTGCTCTCTGCAACCATCCTTCTGCATCCCAGTCTTCAACTTCTCCTCGCTGCAACAGTCCTTGTGCACCTTAGTCTCCAACATCTGCTCTTTGCAACGGTTCTTCTGTACCTCAGTCTGAAAACTCTGCTCTCTACAACAATCCTTCTGCACCCCAGTCTCTAACTTCTGTTCTCTGTAACAGTCCTTCTGTAACTCAGTCTCTAACCTCTGCTTTTTGTAAAACCCTTCTGAAACCCAGTCTGCAAACTCTGCTCTCTGTAACAGTCCTTCTGCACCCCTGTCTCCAACTTCTGCTCTCTGTAACAGGCCTTCTGCACTCAAGTCTCCAAACTCTGCTCTCTGTAAGAGGCCTTGTGCACCCCAGTTTCCAACCTCTTCTCTCTGCAATGAGCCCTCTGTACCCCAGTGTCTAACCTCTGCTCTCTGCAACATTCCTTCTGCACCTCAGTTTCCAACCTCCCTCTCTGCAATGGTTTTTGTACAAACCAGTCTTCAACCTCTGCTCTCTGTAACAGTCCTTCTTAACCGGAGTCTCCTACCTCTGCTTTCTGCAACGGTCTTGCTGCACCCCAGTCTCTAACCTCTGTACTCCGCAACACTCCTTCTGCTCCCCAGTCTCCAAACTCTGCTCTCTGTAACAGTCCTTCTGTACCGCAGTCTCCAAACTCTGCTCTCTGTAGATGTCCTTTTGCACGCCAGTCTAAAACCTCTGCTTTCTTTGTCCGTCCATCTGAACCTCAGTCTCCAACCTCTGCGCTTTGCAAAAGTCCTTCTGCAACCCATTCTTCAATTTCTGCTCTCTGCAACAGTCCTTCTGAAAAACAGTATCCAACATCTGCTCTCCGAAAAAGTCTTTTTGTACCCTAGTCTCCAACCTCTGCTCTCTGCAACAGTCCTTCTGTACTGCAGTCTCCCACTTCTGCTCTCTGCAACGAACCTTGTGCACCCCAGTCTCCAACATCTGCTCCCTGCAAAAGTCCTTCTGCACCTCAGTCTGAAAATTTTGCTTTCTGTAACAATCCTTCTGCACCCCAGACTTCAACATCTGCTCTCTGTAACAGTCCTAATGCTCCTCAGTCTCCAAACTCTGCTCTATGTAAGATCATTGTGCAACACAGTCTCCAAAATTTGCTCTCTGTAACAGTCCTTCTGCACCTCATTATCCAACCTCTGCTCTCTGTAACAGTCGATCTACACCTCATTCTGAAACCTCTTCTCTCTACACGATCCATCTGAACCCCAATCTCCAACCACTGCACTCTGTAACAGTCCTCCTGCACCTCAGTCTCCAAACTCTGCTCTCTGTAAGATCCTTCTGCCACCCAGTCTCCTAACTTTGCTTTCTATGAAAGTCCTTCTGAACCCCAGTCTTCAACCTCTGCTCTATTTAGCAGGCCTTCTGCACCAAGTCTCCAGTCTCTGCTCTTTGTAACAGGCCTTCTGCACCCCAGTCTCCAATCTCTTCTCTCTGCAACAATCATTCTATACCTCAGTCTCTAATATCTCCTCTCTCTAAGATTCTACTGCAAACCAGTCTCCCAACTCTGCCCTCTCTAAAGGTACTTCTACACCCCAGTCTCCAAATTCTGTTCTCTATAACAAGACTTCTGCACCCCAGTCTCCAACCACTGCTCTCTGAAACGTTCCTTCTGCACCCCAGACTCCAACATCTCCTCTCCTCAATAGTCCTTCTCACCTCAGTCACCAAACTCTGCTCTCTATAACAGTCCTGCTGCAACTCAGTCTCCAACCTCTTCTCTCTGTTACAGTCCTTCTGCACCTCAGTCTGAAACCTCTTCTCTCCGCACTATCCTTCTGCACCCTAGTCTCTAATCACTGCTCTCTGTAACATTCGTCCTTCACCACAGTCACCAACCACTGCTCTCTGTAAGATCCTTCTTCAACCCAGCCTCAAAACTCTCCTCTCTATAACACTCCCTCTGCAACACAGATTCCAACCTCTGCTCTCTGTAGCAGGCCTTATGCACCCCAGTCTCCAAACTCTGCTCTCTGAAACAGTCCTTCTGCACACCAGTCTGCAACTTCTGCTCTCTGTAACGGTTTTTCTGCACCGAAGTCTCACACCTCTGCTTTCTGTATCATAATTCTTCACCCCAGTTTCCAACGTCTGCTCTGTGTTACAATCCTTCTGCATCTCAGTCTCCAACCTCTGCTCTCTGACACAGTCCTTCTGAACCCCAGTCTCTAATCTCTGCTCTCTGTAACAATCTTTCTGCACCTGAGTCTCCAACATCTGCTCTCTGCAAAGGTCTTTCTGCACCCCATTCTCCAACCTCTGTTGTCTGCAAAAGTCCTTCAGCATGTCAGTCTCCACCCTCTGCTCCCTGCAAAAATCTTTCTGCACCCCATTCTCCAAACATTGCTCTCAGTAACATTTCTTCTGCACCTCAGTCTCCAACATCTGCTCTATGTAAGATCCTTCTGCCACCCAGTCTCCAAACTCTGCTCTCTGCAACAGTCCTTCTGCACGCCAGTCTCCAACCTCTGCTCTGTGCAACAGTTCGTCTGCACCCCACTCTCCAACCTCTGCTCTCTGTAAGATCCTTCTGCACCCCAATCTCCAAACTCTGATCTCTGTTAAAGTCCTTCTTCACCCCAGTTTCCAACATCTGCTCCCTGCAACAATCCTTCTGCACCCATGTCTCCAACTTCTGCTCTCTGCAACAGTTCTTCTGCACCCCAGTCTTTAACATCTACTCTCTGAAACAGTCCTTCTACATCCCATTCTCCAAACTCTGCTTTCTGTATCATTCCTTCTGCACCCCAGTCTCCAAACTCTGCTGTCTGTAACAGTCCTTCTGTATCTCAGTCTCCAACATCTGCTCTCTATTACAGTCCTTCTGCACCCCAGTCTTCAAACTTTGCTCTCTGCAACAGTCCTTCTTCACTCCAGTCTTCAACCTGTGTTCTGTGTAACAGTCCTTCTGCATCTTAGTTTCCAACATCTGATCTCTGCATCCGTCCTTTTGCACCCAAGTCTCCAACCTCTGCTCTCTACAATGATCCTTCTGCTCACCAATCTCCAACCTCTGCTCTCTGCAATTATCCTACTGCACCCCAGTCGCCAAAATCTGCTCTCTGTAACAATCCTTCTGCACTGCAGACTCCAAACTCTGATCTACGAAATATTCTTCTGCAACACAGTCTCCAAACTCTGCTCTCTGTAACAGCCCTTCTGTACCCAGTCTCTAACCTCTGCTCTCTTTAACAGGCCTTCTGCACCCCAGTCTCCAAACTCTGCTCTCTATATCAGTCCTTCTGCACCCCAGTCTCCAAAGTCTGCATTCTGTAACAGTCTTTCTGTATCTCAGTCTCCTACCTCTATTCTCTGCAACAGTCCTTCTGCATCCCAATCTTCAACCTCTGGTCTCTGCAACAGTCCTTGTGCACCTCAGTGTCCTAAATTTGCTCTCTGTAAGATCCTTCTGAAACCCACTCTCCAACCTCTGCTTTCTGCAATGGTCCTTCTGCACCCCAGTTTCCAAACTCTGATCTCTACAACAGTTATTCTGCACCCCAGTCTCCAAACTCTGCTCTCTGAAACAGTATTTCTTTATCTCAGTCTCCAATCACTGCTCTCTGCAACAGTCCTTCTACATCCCAGTCTCCATAATCTTCTCGCCCCAACGATCCTTCTGAACCTAAGTTTCCAACCTCTGTTCTCTACATCAGTTCTTTTGCACCCCAGTCTCCAACCTCTGCTCTCTTCAACAGTCCTTCTGTACCACAGTCTCGAACCTCTGTTCTCCGTAAGGGTCCTAATGCACCCCAGTATCCAACCTCTGCTATCTGTATCAGTCGTTTTTCAACACAGTCTCCAAACTCTGCCCTCTGTAACAGTATTTCTGCAACTCAGTCTGCAAACTCTGCTCTCTGCAACAGTCCTTCTGCACCACAGTCTCCATCCTCTGCTCTCTGCAACAGTCTTTTTGCAACCCAGTCTCCAACATTTGCTCTCTGCAACAGTCCTTCTCAAACCCAGTCTCCAACTGCTGCTCTCTGTAACAGTTCTTCTGTACTGCATTCTCCAACCTCTGCTCTCTGTAAGGGTATTTCTGCATCCGAGTCTCCAACCTCTGCTTTCTGTATCAGTCCTTCTGCACCCCAGTCTCTAACCTCTGCTCTCTGTAACAATCCTTCTGCACCAGTCTCCAACCTCTACTCTCTGCAACAGTCTTTCTGTACCTGAGTCTCCAAATTCTACTCTCTGTAACAGTGCTTCTGCACCTCAGTCTGCAACCCTGTCCTCTGTAAGATCCTTCTGCAACCCAGTCTGCTCTTTGTAACAGTCCTTCTGCACCTCAGTCTCCAAACTCTGCTCTCTGTAAAAGGCCTTCTGCACCCCAGTCTCCAACCTCTGCTCACTGCAACGATCCCTCTACACCCTATTCTCCAACCTCTGCTTGCTGCAACAGTCCATGTGCACCCCAATCTTTAACATATGCTCTCTGCAAAAGTTTTTCTGTACCTCAGTCTGAAAACTCTGCTCTCTGCAATAATCCTTTTGCTCCCGAGTCTCAAACCTCTGCTCTCTGTAACAGTCCTTCTGTACCTCAGTCACCAACTTCTGCTATGTATCAGTCCTGCACCCCTGTCTCCCACATCTGCTCTCTGTAACTGTCTTTCTTCACCTCAGTCTTCAACCTCTGCTCTGTGTAACAGTCCTTCTGCATCTCAGTCTCCAAGATCTGCTCTCTGTAAAATCCTTCTGCATCCAAGTCTCTAAACTCTGCCATCTGTAACAGTCCTTCTGGAGCCCTGCTCTAAACTCTGCTCTTCATAATAGGCGTTGTGCACCCAAGTCTCGAACCTATGCTCTTTTTAAAAGTCCTGCTGCACCTCGGTCTTCAAATTCTGCTCTCTGTAAGATCCTTCTGCAACCTTGTCTAAAAACTCTGCTCTCTGTAACAGTCCTTCTGCACCTCAGTCTCCAACCTCTGTTCTTCGCAACACTCCTTCTGCACTCCAGTTGCCAACCTCTGCTCTCTGTAACAGTCATTCTGTACCGCATTCTCCAAACTCTGCTCTCTGTAATTGTTCTTCTGCACCCCAGTCTCCAACCTCTGCTTTCTGTATAAGTCCTTCTTCTCCCCAGTCTACAAACTCTGCTTTTTGTAACACTCCTTCTGAACCTCATAACCAAACTCTGCTATCTGCAACAGTATTTATGCACCCCAGTCTCCAACCACTGCTGTCTGCAACATTCCTTCTGTAATGCAGTCTGCAACGTGTGCTCTGTGTAAGAGTCCTTCTGCAGTCACGTCTCCACATCTGCTCTCTGCAAGAGTCCTTCTGCACCCCAGTCTCCAACATCTGCTCTCTCAATAATCCTTCTGCACCCCAGTCTATAACATCTGCTCTCTGCAAAGGTCCTTCTGCACCCCAGTGTCCAAACTCTGCTTTAGGAATGATCGTTCTGCACCTCATTCTCTAACCTCTGCTCTGTGAATGATCCTTCTGCACCCCAGTTTCCAAAATCTGCTCTCTGTAATATTCCTTCGCCATGCCATTCTTCAACCTCTGCTTTGTGCAACGGTCCTGCTGCACGCCAGTCTCAAACCTCTGTATTCCGCAACACTCCTTCTGCTACCCAGTCTCCAAACTCTGCTCTCTGTAATAGTCTTTCCGTACCACAGTCTCCAAACTCTGCTCTTTGTAAAGGTACTTTTGCACGCCAGACTCCAACCTCTGCTTTCTTTATCCGTCCTTCTGCACCTCAGTCTCCAACCTCTGCTCTCTTCAAAAGTTTTTCTGCACCCCATTTTCAAACTTCTGCTCTCTGCAACAGTCCTTCTGAACAACAGTCTCCAAAATCTGCTCTCTGAAAAAGTTTTTGTGTACCCTAGTCTCCAACCTCTGCTCTCTGCAAAAGTCCTTCTGTACTGCAGTCTCCAACATTTGCTCTCTGCAACAGTCCTTCTGCACCTCAGTCTCAAACCTCTGCTCTCTGTAAGATCCTTTTAAACCCAGTCTCAAAACTCTGTGCTCTGTAACAGTCCTTTTGCACCCAAGTCTCAAAACTCTGCTCTCCGTAGCAGGCCTTCTGCACCCCAGTCTCCAAACTCTGCTCTCTGTAGCAGTCCTTTTGCACCCCATTCTCCAACTTCTGCTCTCTGTAACGATCCTTCTGCACCCCAGTCTCCAACATCTGCTCTCTGCAACAGTCCTTCTTCACCTCAGTCTGAAAATTTTGCTCTCTGCAACAATCCTTCTGCACCCCAGTCTTCAACCTTTGCTTTTTTGATTAGTAATTTTGCACCCCAGTCTCCAACATTTGCTCTCTTTAACATTCTTTCTGCAACTCAGTCTCCAACTTCTGTGATCTGCGACAGTTCTTCTGCACCACAGTCTCCAAACTCTGCTCTATGCAACAGTTCTTCTAAACCCCAGTCTCCAACATCTGCACTCTTAAACAGTTCTTCTCCACTCCAGTCTAAGACCTCTTCTCTCTGCTACAGTCCTCCTGTATTGCAGTCTTCAAACTCTGCTCTCTATAACGGTCATTCTGCACCCCAGTCTCCAACCTCTGCTTTCTGTATGAGTCTTCTGCACCCCAGTCTCCAACATCTGCTATCTGCAACAGTCCTTCTGCACCTCAGTCTCCCAACTCTGCTCTTTCTAAGATCCTTCTGCAATCCAGTCTTTAAACTCTGCACTCTGTAACAGTCCTTCTGCACAACAGTCTCCAACCTTTTCTCTCTGTACCAGGACTTCTGCCACCCAGTCTCCTAACTCTGCTCTCTGTAACAGGCCTTCTGCACCCCAGTCTCCAACCTCTTGTCTCTGCAACGATTCTTCTCCACCCCAGTCTCCAGATTCTGCTCTCTGCAACAGTCCTTTGAACCGCAGTCTCCAAACTCTGCTCTCTGAAAGATCCATCTCAACCCCAGTCTCCAACCTCTGCTCTCTGTAAGAGTCCTTCTGCACCCCAGTCTGCAAACTCTGCTCTCTGTAACAGTCCGTCTGCACCTCAGTCTCCAACCTCTGCTCTGTGTAACAGTCCTTCTGCACCCCAGTCTCTAAAATCTGCTCTCTGCCACAGTCCTTCTGCACCCCAGTCTTCAACATCTGCTCTCTGGAACAGTCCTTCTGCACACCAGTCTCAAAACTCTGCTCTCTGCTACGATCATTCTGGACCCCAGTCTCCAAAGTCTGCTCTCTGCAACAGTCCTTCTGCAACACAGTCTCCAACCTCTTCTCTTTGTAAGATCCTTCTGCACTCCAGTTTCCAAACTCTGTTCTCTGCAACATTCCTACTCCACCCGAGTCTTCAACCTCTGTCCTCTGCAACAGTCATTGTGCTCCCCAGTCTCCAAACTTTGTAATGGTCTTTCAGCACACCAGTCTCCAAACTCTGCTTTCAGTATCAGTCCTTCTAAACCTCAGTCTCAAACCTCTGCTCTCTGTGTCTATCCTTCTGCACTTCAGTCTCCAACCTGTTCTCTTTGTAACATTCCTTCTACACCCCAATCTGGAACCTGTGCTCTCTGTAACAGTTTTTCTACACCGCAGTCACCAAAGTCTGGTCTTAGTAACGGTCCTTCTGCACCCCAATTTCCAACATCTGCTTTCTGTAACAGTCTTTCTGCACCTTAGTCTGCAAACTCTGCTCTTTCTAACAGTACTTCTACACCTCAGTCTCCAACCTCTGCTCTCTGTAACAGTCCTTCTGCACCTCAGTCTGACACCTCTCCTCTCTGCATTGTCCTTCTGCACCTCCGTCTCCAACCACTGGTTTCTGTAATAGTCCACCTGCACCTCAGTCTCCAACCTCTGCTCTCTGTAAGATCCTTAAGCAACCCAGTCTCCAAACTTTGCTCTCTATACCTGTCCTTCTACACCTCAGTCTCCAACCTCTCCTCTCTGTAACAGTCCATCTGCACCTCAGTCTTCAAATTCTGCTGTCGGAATGATGCTTCTGCACCCGAGTCTCCAACCTCTTCGCTCTGTAACAGACTTCTGCACCTCAGTCTCAAACCTCTGCTCTCTGCAACAGTCCTTTTCCACCCCAGTCTCAAAACTCTGCTCTCTACAACAATCCTTATGCACACTAGTTACAAACATCTGCTCTCTGCAACAGTTCTTCTGCACCTCAGTCTTAAAACTCTGCTCTTTGCAACGACCCTTCTGCACCCCTGTCTCCTACTTCGGCTCTCTGTAACAGTCCTTCAGCACCTCAGTCTCTCAACTCTGCTCTCTGTATGATCCTTCTGCAACCCAGTCTTTAAACACTGCACTTTGTACCTGTCCTTCTGCAACCCAGTCTCCAACCTCTGCTCTCTGTAACAGGACTTCTGCAACCCAGTCTCCAACCTCTGCTTTCTGTTACAGGCCTTCTGCACCCCAGTCTCCAACCTCTTCTCTCTGCAACAAATCTTCTTCACCCCAGTCACCAACATCTGCTCTCTGCAACAGTCGTTTTGAACCCCAGTCTCCAAACTCTGCTCTCTGTAAGATCCATCTGAACCTTAGTCTCCAACCTATGTTCTTTGTAACAGTCCTTCTACACCCAAGTCTCCAAACTCTGCTCTCTGTAACAGTCTTTCTGCACCTCAGTCTCTAACCTCTGCTCTCTGTAACAGTCCTTCTGCACCCCATTCTCTAAAATCTGCTCTCTGCAACATTCCTTCTGCACCCCAGTCTACAACATCTGCTCTATACAACACTCTTTCTGCACTCCAGTCTCCAAACTCCGCTCTCTGCAATGATCATTCTGGACCCCAGTCTCCAACGTCTGCTCTCTGCAACAGTCCTTCTGCACCACAGTCTCCAACCTCTTCTCTCTGTAAGATCCTTCTGACTCCATTTTCCAAACTCTGCTCTCTATAACATTCCTTCTCCACCCCAGTATTCAAAATCTGTTCTCTGTATCTATCCTTCTGCACCTCAGTCTCCAACCTGTGCTCTATGTAAGAGTCCTTCTGCACCCCAGTCTCCAACCTCCGCTCTAGGTAATAGTCCTATACCGCAGTCTCCAAACTCTGCTCTTTGTAACGGTCCTTCTGCACCTTAATTTCCAAACTCTGCTTCCTGTAACAGTTTTTCTGCCACTAAGTCTCCAAAATCTGCTCTCTGTAACAGTCCTTCTACACCCCAGTCTCCAACCACTGCTCTCTGTAAAAGTCCACCTTTACCTCAGTCTGAAACCTCTGCTCACCATGATTCTTCTGTACCCCAGTATACAACCACTGCTCTCTGTAACAGTAAACCTGCAGCTCAGTCTCCAACCACTGCTCTCTGTTAGATTCTTCAGCAACCCAGTCTCAAACACTGCTCTATATAACAGTCCTTCTGCACCCCAGTCTCCAACCTCTCCTCTCTGTAACAGGCCTTCTGCACGCCAGTCTCTAAACTCTGCTCTATGAAACGATCATTCTGCACGCCTGTGTCCAAACTCTGCTCTCTGCAATGATCCAACTAAACCCCAGTCTCCAACCTCTCATCTCTGAAACAGTCATTCTGAACCTCAGTCTCCAACTTCTGCTCTCTGTAATAGGCCTACGGCACCCCAGTCTCCAACCTCTCCTCTCTGCAAGGATTCTTCTAAACCCAAGTCTCCAACATCTGCTATCTGCAACTGTCCTTTTGCACCCCAGTCTGCAAACTCTGCTCTCTGTAACATCCATCTGAATCCCAGTCTCCAACTGCAGCTCTCTGTAACAGTCCTTCCGCACCTCAGTCTCCAGACCCTGTTCTCTGTAACAATTCTTCTGCACCCCAGTCTCTAAAATCTGCTGTCTGCAACAGTCCTTCTCCACGCCAGTCTCCAAGATATGCTCTCTGCAACAGTCCTTCTGCACCCCAGTCTCCAAACTCTGCTCTCTGCAACGAACCTTCTGGACCCCAGTCTCCAACGTATGCTCTCTGCAACAATCCTTCATCAATACAGTCTCCAACCTCTGCTCTCTGTAAGATCCTTCTGCACTCCAGTTTTCAAACTCTGCTCTCTGTAAAATTTCTTCTCCACCCTAGTCTCAAACCTCTGTCCTCTGCAACAGTCTTTCTGCTCTCCAGTCTCCGAGATCTGCTCTCTGTAACAGACCTTATGTACCGCAGTTTCCAACCTCTGCTCCCTGTAACGGTCCTTCTGCAACCAAGTCTCCAACCTCTGCTTTTTGAATCAGTTCTTCTGAACCCGAGTCTCCAACCTCTGCTCTTTTTATTTATCCTTCTGCACCTCAGTTTTCAACCTGTGCTTTCTGTAACAGTCCTTCTGCACGTCAGTCTTTAAACTCTGCTCTCTGTAACAGTCCTTCTACACCTCAGTCTCCAACTTCTTCTCTCTGTAACAGTACTTCTGCACCTCAGTCTGAAACCTTTGCTCTCCACGATTCTTCTGCACCCCAGTCTCCAAACACTGCTCTCGGTAACATTCCACCTGCACCTCAGTCTTCAACATCTGCTCTCTGTAAGTTCCTTCAGCAAAACAGTCTCCAAACTCTGCTCTCTATAACAGTCCTTCTGCACCCCAGTCTCCAAACTCTCCTCTCTGTATCAGGCCTTCTGCACGCCAGTCTCAAACCTCTGCTCTCTGTAGCAGTCCTTCTGCACCCCAGTCTGCAAACTCTGCTCTCTGTAACAGTCCGTCTGCACCTCAGTCTCCAACCTCTGCTCTGTGTAACAGTCCTTCTGCACCCCAGTCTCTAAAATCTGCTCTCTGCCACAGTCCTTCTGCACCCCAGTCTTCAACATCTGCTCTCTGGAACAGTCCTTCTGCACACCAGTCTCAAAACTCTGCTCTCTGCTACGATCATTCTGGACCCCAGTCTCCAAAGTCTGCTCTCTGCAACAGTCCTTCTGCAACACAGTCTCCAACCTCTTCTCTTTGTAAGATCCTTCTGCACTCCAGTTTCCAAACTCTGTTCTCTGCAACATTCCTACTCCACCCGAGTCTTCAACCTCTGTCCTCTGCAACAGTCATTGTGCTCCCCAGTCTCCAAACTTTGTAATGGTCTTTCAGCACACCAGTCTCCAAACTCTGCTTTCAGTATCAGTCCTTCTAAACCTCAGTCTCAAACCTCTGCTCTCTGTGTCTATCCTTCTGCACTTCAGTCTCCAACCTGTTCTCTTTGTAACATTCCTTCTACACCCCAATCTGGAACCTGTGCTCTCTGTAACAGTTTTTCTACACCGCAGTCACCAAAGTCTGGTCTTAGTAACGGTCCTTCTGCACCCCAATTTCCAACATCTGCTTTCTGTAACAGTCTTTCTGCACCTTAGTCTGCAAACTCTGCTCTTTCTAACAGTACTTCTACACCTCAGTCTCCAACCTCTGCTCTCTGTAACAGTCCTTCTGCACCTCAGTCTGACACCTCTCCTCTCTGCATTGTCCTTCTGCACCTCCGTCTCCAACCACTGGTTTCTGTAATAGTCCACCTGCACCTCAGTCTCCAACCTCTGCTCTCTGTAAGATCCTTAAGCAACCCAGTCTCCAAACTTTGCTCTCTATACCTGTCCTTCTACACCTCAGTCTCCAACCTCTCCTCTCTGTAACAGTCCATCTGCACCTCAGTCTTCAAATTCTGCTGTCGGAATGATGCTTCTGCACCCGAGTCTCCAACCTCTTCGCTCTGTAACAGACTTCTGCACCTCAGTCTCAAACCTCTGCTCTCTGCAACAGTCCTTTTCCACCCCAGTCTCAAAACTCTGCTCTCTACAACAATCCTTATGCACACTAGTTACAAACATCTGCTCTCTGCAACAGTTCTTCTGCACCTCAGTCTTAAAACTCTGCTCTTTGCAACGACCCTTCTGCACCCCTGTCTCCTACTTCGGCTCTCTGTAACAGTCCTTCAGCACCTCAGTCTCTCAACTCTGCTCTCTGTATGATCCTTCTGCAACCCAGTCTTTAAACACTGCACTTTGTACCTGTCCTTCTGCAACCCAGTCTCCAACCTCTGCTCTCTGTAACAGGACTTCTGCAACCCAGTCTCCAACCTCTGCTTTCTGTTACAGGCCTTCTGCACCCCAGTCTCCAACCTCTTCTCTCTGCAACAAATCTTCTTCACCCCAGTCACCAACATCTGCTCTCTGCAACAGTCGTTTTGAACCCCAGTCTCCAAACTCTGCTCTCTGTAAGATCCATCTGAACCTTAGTCTCCAACCTATGTTCTTTGTAACAGTCCTTCTACACCCAAGTCTCCAAACTCTGCTCTCTGTAACAGTCTTTCTGCACCTCAGTCTCTAACCTCTGCTCTCTGTAACAGTCCTTCTGCACCCCATTCTCTAAAATCTGCTCTCTGCAACATTCCTTCTGCACCCCAGTCTACAACATCTGCTCTATACAACACTCTTTCTGCACTCCAGTCTCCAAACTCCGCTCTCTGCAATGATCATTCTGGACCCCAGTCTCCAACGTCTGCTCTCTGCAACAGTCCTTCTGCACCACAGTCTCCAACCTCTTCTCTCTGTAAGATCCTTCTGACTCCATTTTCCAAACTCTGCTCTCTATAACATTCCTTCTCCACCCCAGTATTCAAAATCTGTTCTCTGTATCTATCCTTCTGCACCTCAGTCTCCAACCTGTGCTCTATGTAAGAGTCCTTCTGCACCCCAGTCTCCAACCTCCGCTCTAGGTAATAGTCCTATACCGCAGTCTCCAAACTCTGCTCTTTGTAACGGTCCTTCTGCACCTTAATTTCCAAACTCTGCTTCCTGTAACAGTTTTTCTGCCACTAAGTCTCCAAAATCTGCTCTCTGTAACAGTCCTTCTACACCCCAGTCTCCAACCACTGCTCTCTGTAAAAGTCCACCTTTACCTCAGTCTGAAACCTCTGCTCACCATGATTCTTCTGTACCCCAGTATACAACCACTGCTCTCTGTAACAGTAAACCTGCAGCTCAGTCTCCAACCACTGCTCTCTGTTAGATTCTTCAGCAACCCAGTCTCAAACACTGCTCTATATAACAGTCCTTCTGCACCCCAGTCTCCAACCTCTCCTCTCTGTAACAGGCCTTCTGCACGCCAGTCTCTAAACTCTGCTCTATGAAACGATCATTCTGCACGCCTGTGTCCAAACTCTGCTCTCTGCAATGATCCAACTAAACCCCAGTCTCCAACCTCTCATCTCTGAAACAGTCATTCTGAACCTCAGTCTCCAACTTCTGCTCTCTGTAATAGGCCTACGGCACCCCAGTCTCCAACCTCTCCTCTCTGCAAGGATTCTTCTAAACCCAAGTCTCCAACATCTGCTATCTGCAACTGTCCTTTTGCACCCCAGTCTGCAAACTCTGCTCTCTGTAACATCCATCTGAATCCCAGTCTCCAACTGCAGCTCTCTGTAACAGTCCTTCCGCACCTCAGTCTCCAGACCCTGTTCTCTGTAACAATTCTTCTGCACCCCAGTCTCTAAAATCTGCTGTCTGCAACAGTCCTTCTCCACGCCAGTCTCCAAGATATGCTCTCTGCAACAGTCCTTCTGCACCCCAGTCTCCAAACTCTGCTCTCTGCAACGAACCTTCTGGACCCCAGTCTCCAACGTATGCTCTCTGCAACAATCCTTCATCAATACAGTCTCCAACCTCTGCTCTCTGTAAGATCCTTCTGCACTCCAGTTTTCAAACTCTGCTCTCTGTAAAATTTCTTCTCCACCCTAGTCTCAAACCTCTGTCCTCTGCAACAGTCTTTCTGCTCTCCAGTCTCCGAGATCTGCTCTCTGTAACAGACCTTATGTACCGCAGTTTCCAACCTCTGCTCCCTGTAACGGTCCTTCTGCAACCAAGTCTCCAACCTCTGCTTTTTGAATCAGTTCTTCTGAACCCGAGTCTCCAACCTCTGCTCTTTTTATTTATCCTTCTGCACCTCAGTTTTCAACCTGTGCTTTCTGTAACAGTCCTTCTGCACGTCAGTCTTTAAACTCTGCTCTCTGTAACAGTCCTTCTACACCTCAGTCTCCAACTTCTTCTCTCTGTAACAGTACTTCTGCACCTCAGTCTGAAACCTTTGCTCTCCACGATTCTTCTGCACCCCAGTCTCCAAACACTGCTCTCGGTAACATTCCACCTGCACCTCAGTCTTCAACATCTGCTCTCTGTAAGTTCCTTCAGCAAAACAGTCTCCAAACTCTGCTCTCTATAACAGTCCTTCTGCACCCCAGTCTCCAAACTCTCCTCTCTGTATCAGGCCTTCTGCACGCCAGTCTCAAACCTCTGCTCTCTGTAGCAGTTCTTCTGCACCCCAGTCTCCAAACTCTGCTCTCTTCAACGATCCTTCTGCATCCCAATCTCCAACCTCTGCTCTCTGCAATGATTCTACTGCACCCCAGTCTCCAACCTCTGATCTCTGCAACGGTCCTTCTGATCCTCAGTCTCCAACCTCTAATCTCTGTAACAGTCCTTCTGCACTTCAATCTTTAACCTCTGCTCTCTGTATCTATTATTCTGCACCTCAGTCTGCAACCTCTGCTATCTGTTACAGTTTTTCTATAACGCAGTCTCCAAACTCTGGCCTCTGTTACGGTCCTTCTGCACCCCAATTTCCAACCACTTCTTTCTGTAACAGTCCTTCTGAACCTCAGTCTCCAGACTCTGCTCTCTGTAACAGTCCTTCTACACCTCAGTCTCTCACCTCTGCTCTCTGTAACAGTCCTTCTGCACGTCAGTCTGACACCTCTGCTCTCTGCAGGATCCTTCTGCACCCCAGTCTCCAAACACTGCTCTCTGTAACAGTCCACCTGCTCCTAGTCTCCAAACTCTGCTCTATGTAAGATTCTTCAGCAACCCAGTCTCCAAACTCTGCTCTCTATAACAGTCCTTCTGCACCCCAGTCTCCAAACTCTCCTCTCTATAACAGGCCTTCTGCACACCAGTATCCAAACTTTTCTCTCTGTAGACGGCCTTCTGCACCCCAGTCTACAAAATCTTCACTGTGCAACGATCCTTCTGCACACCAGTCTCCAACCTCTGCACTCTGCAATGATCCTACTGCACCCCAGTCTACTACCTCTGATCTCCGCAACAGTCCTTCTGCACCTCAGTCTCCAAATTCTTCTCTCTGTAAGATCCATCTTCACCCCAGTATCCAACCTCGGCTCTCTGCAACAGTCCTTCTGCATCCAAGGCTCCAACCTCTTCTCTCTGTAACAGGACTTTTGTACCTCAGTCTCCAACCTCTGCTCTCTGCAACAGTCCTTCTGCACCCCAGTCTCCAACCACTGCTCTCTAAAACAGTCCTTCTGCAGCCCAGTCTCCAACCTCTACTCTCTGTAACAGTCGTTCTGCACTTCACTCTCCAACCTCTGCTCTCTGTAGTTTCCTTCTGAAACCCAGTCTCCAAAATCTGCTCTCTGTAACAGTCTTCTGAACACCAGTCTCCAAACTCTGCTCTCTGCAACCATCCTTCTTAACCCCAGTCTCCAACCTCTGCTCTCTGCAAAAGTCCTTCTGCACCCCAGTCTCCAACACCTGCTCTCTGCAAGAGTCCTTCTGCACCTCAGTCTGAAAACTCTGCTGTCTTCAACAAACTTTCTGCACCCCAGTCTCCTACCTATGCTGCCTGTAACAGTCCTTATGCACCTCATTCTCCCAACTCTGCTGTCTGTAAAATACTTCTGCTCCCCAGTCTCTAATATCTGCTCTCTGTAACAGTCCTTCTGTACCGCATTCACCAAACTCTGCTCTTTGTTAAGGTCCTTCTGCACCCCAGTCTCCAACCTCTGCTTTCTGTATCAGTCCTTCTGAACCCCAGTCTCCAACCTCTGCTCTCTGTGTCTATCCTTCTATACCATAGTCTCCAACCTCTGCTCTCTGTAACGGTCCTTCTGCACCACAATTTACAACCTCTGCTTTCTGTAACAGTCCTTCTGCACCTCAGTCTGAAACCTCTGCTCTCCACGATCCTTCTGCACCCCAGTCTCCAACCACTGCTCTCTGTAACAGTCCACGTGCACCTTAGACTCCAACCTCTGCTCTTTGTAAGATCCTTCATCGACCCAGTCTTAAAAATATGCTCTCTTTACCAGTCCTTCTGCACCCCAGTCTCCAAACTCTCCTCTCTGTGACAGGCCTTCTGCACTCAAGTCTCTAACCTCTTCTCTCTGCAACGATCCTTCTGCACCCCAGTCTTTAACCTCTGTTCTCTGCAATGATCCTACTGCACCCCTGTCTCCAACCTCTGCTCTCTGTAACAGTCCTTCTGCACCCAAGTCTCCAACCTCTGATCCCTGAAACAGTTCTTCTGCACCCCAGTCTCAAAACTCTGCTCTCTGCAACAGTCCTACGGCACCCTTGTTACCAACATCAGCTCTCTTTTACAATCCTTCTGCACCCCAGTCTCCAACCTCTCCTCTCTGTAACAGGCCTTCTTCACGCAAGTCTCTAACCTCTGCTTTCTGAAAAGATCCTTTAGAGCCCCAGTCTCCATCCTCTGCTCCCTGTAATGGTCCTTCTGCAACCCTGTCTCAAAACTCTACATTTTGTATCAGTCCTTCTGCACCTTAGTCTCCAACCTCTGCTCTCTTTAACAGTCCTTCTGCACCTCAGTCTTCAACCTCTGCTCTCTGCAATTGTCCTTCTGCAAGTCTGTCATCAAACTCAACTCTCCGTAACTGTTATTCTGCATCTCAGTCTCCAAACTCTACTCTCTGTAAGATACCTTTGAAAACCAATCTCCAAACTCTGCTCTCTGTAACAGTCCTTCTTCACCACTTCTCCAAACTCTGCTCTTTGTAACAGGCTTTCTGCACCCCAGTCTCCAACATCTACTCCTGGAACAGTCCATATGCACACAAATCTCCAACCTCTGCTCTCTGCCACAGTCATTATGTATCCCAGTCTCCAACATCTGCTGTCTACATTAGTCTTTCTGCACCTCAGTCTAAAAACTCTGCTCTCTGTCACGATCCTTCTGCACCCCAGTCTCCAACCTGTTTTCTCTGCAACAGTCTTTCTGCACCGCAGTTTCCAAACTCTGCTCTCTTCACCGCTCCTTCTTCACCCCAGTCTCCAACCTCTGCTCTCTGCAACAATCCTTTTGCACACCAGTCTCCAACATCTGCTCTCTGCAAGAGTCCTTCAGCAACTCAGTCTAAAATCTCTTCTCTCTGCAATGATCCTTCTGCACCTCAGTCTACTACCTCTGCTCTCTGTAAGACCCTTCTGCAACCCAGTCTCCAAACTCTGCTCTCTGTAACAGTCCTTCTGCAGATTAGTTTCCAACCTCTGCTCTCTGTAACAGGAATTTGACAACCCAGTCTCGAACCTCTGCTCTCTGTAACAGGCCTTCAGAACCCCAATCCCCAACCTCTTCACTCTGCAATGATTTTTCTCCACACCAGTCTCCAACCTCTGCTCTCGGCAACATTCCTCCACCCTAGTCACCAAACTCTGCTCTCTGTAAGATCCTTATGCACTCCAGTCTTCAACTTCTTCTCTCTGCAATGATTCTTGTCCATCCCAGTATCCAACATCTGCTCTCTGCAACAGTCCTTTTGCAACCCAGTATCTAAACTCTGCTCTTTGTAAGATCCATCTGAACCCCAGTCTTAACCTGTGTTCTCTGTAACACTCCTTCTGCACACCAGTCTCCAAACTATGCTCTCTGTAACAGTCCATCTGCACCTCAGTCTCTAAAATCTGCTGTCTGCAATGATCCTTCTGGACCCCAGTCTCCAACTTCTGCTATGTGCAACAGTCCTTCTGCACCACAGTCTCCAACCTCTGCTCTCTGCAACAGTCCTTCTGCACCAAAGTCTTTAACCTCTTCTCTATGTAATAGGACTTCTGCACCTGAGTCTCAAACCGCTGCTCTCTGCAACAGTCCTTCTGCACTCCAGTTTCCAAACTCTTAACCTCAGTCTCCAACCTTGTTCTCTACAACAGTCCTTCTGTACTGCAGTCTCAAAACTCTTTCCTCTGTAAGGGTCCTTTTGCAACCCAGTCTCTCACCTCTACTTTCTATATCAGTCCTTCTGCACCACAGTCTCCAAACTCTGCTCTGTGTAATGGTCCTTCTGCACCACAGTCTCCAACCTCTGCTCTCTCTAACAATTTTTCTGAACCCCAGTCTCCAAACTCTGCTCTCTGCAACGATCCTTCTGCACGCCAGTCTCAAAAGTCTGCTCTCTGTAACAGTCCTTCTGCACCCCAGTCTTCAAAATCTGCTTTCTGTAACAGTCTTCTGCATCTGAGTCTCCATCCTCTGCTCTATGCAACAATACTTCTTCACCCAAGTCTCCAACGTCTGCTCTCTGAAAAAGTCCTTCTAAACCCTAGTCTCCAACCTCTGCTCTCTGTAACAGTCCTTCTACACCCCATTCTTCATTCTCTGCTCACCCAAAGGATACTTCTGCACTCCAGTCTCCATCCTCTGCTCTCTGCAACTTTCTTTTTGAACCCCAGTCTCCAGCATCTGCTCTCTGCAACAGTCCTTCTCCACCACAGTATCCAAACTATGCTCTCTGTAACCGTCCTTCTGGACCCAAATCTCCAACCTCTACTCTCTGCAACAGTCCTTCTACACCACAGTCTAAAACCTCTGATCTCAGCAAAAGTTTTTCTGCACCCCAGTCTCCAACCTCTTCTCTCTGTAACAATCCTTCTTCACCACAGTCTCCAAACTCTGCTCTTTGCAAGGGTTCTTCTGCACCTCAGTCTCCAACCTCTACTCTCTGTAACAGTACTTCTGCACCTCAGTCTCAAAACTCTGCTATAGGTAAGATTCTTCTGCACCCCAGTTTCAAAACTCTGCTCTGTAACAGGCCTTCTGCACCCGAGTCTCCAACCTCTGCTCTCTGTATCATTCCATCTGCAACCCAGTGTCCAACCTCTGCTATCTGCAACGATCCTTCTGCACCCCAGTCTCCAACATCTGCTCTCTACAACAGTTCTTCTGTACCTCAGTCTGAAAAATCTGCTCTCTTCAACAATCCCTCTGCACCCTAGTCTCCAACCTCTGCTCTCTGTAACAGTCTTTCTGAATGTCTGTCTCCTACCTCTGGTCTCTGAAAGACCCTTCTGAAACCCAGTCTGCCAACTCTGCTCTCTGTAACAGGCCTTCTGCATACCTGTCTAAAACCTCTGCTAGCTGCAACAGTCCTTGTGAACCCCAGTCTCCAACATCTGCTACCTGCAACAGTTCTTCTGTACCTCAGTATAAAAACTCTGCTCACTGCAAAAATCTACCTGTATCCCAGTTTCAAAACTCTGCTATCTGTAACAGTCCTTTTCTAACTCAGTCTCCAATCACTGCTCTCTTTAACAGTCCTTCTACACCCAAGTCTCCATACTCTGATCGCCCCAATGGTCCTACTGCACCCCAGTCTCCAAACTCTGTTCTCTACATCGGTTCTTCTGCAGCCCAGACTCCAAACTCTCCTCTCTGTAACAGTCTTTCTGTACCACAGTCTCCAACATCTGTTCTCTGTAAGGGTCCTTATTCACCCCAGTATCCAAACTCTGCATTCTGGATCAGTCGTTTTAAACCACAGTCTCCAAACTCTGCCCTCTGTAACCGTCCTTCTGCAACTCAGTCTGCAACCTCTGCTCTCTGCACCAGTCTTTCTGCACCCCAGTCTCCATCCTCTGTTCTTTTCAACAGTCCTTTTGCACCCCAGTCTCCAAAATCTGCTCTCTGCAACAGTCATTCTGCACCCCAGTCTCCAAACGTTGCTCTCTGTAACAGTCCTTCTGTACTGCATTCTTCAACCTCTGCTCTCTGTAAGGGTACTTCTGCACCAGAGTCTCCAGCCTCTGCTTTCTATGTCAGTCCTTCTGCAATCCAGTCTCTAATCTCTGCTCTGTGTAACTGTCCTTCTGCACCTTAGTCTCCAACCTCTGCTCTCTGCTACAGTCCTTCTGAACCCCAATCTCCAACCTCTACTCTCTGCAACAGTCTTTGTACATCCAAGTCTAAAACCTCTGCTCCCTGCATCAGTCCTTCTGCACCCCTGTCTCCAACCTCTGCTCTCTGTAACAATCCTTCTGCACCTCAGTCTCCAACATCTGCTCTCTGCAACGGTCCTTCAGCACCTCAGTCTCCAACCTCTACTCTATGTAACAGTGCTTCTGCACCTCAGTCTCCAATCTCTGCTCTCTGTAAGATCCTTCTGCATCCCAGTCTCCAAACTCTGCTCTCTATAACAGTCCTTCATCACCCCAGTCTCCAAATTGTGCTCTCTGTAACAGGCCTTCTGCACTCCAGTCTCCAACCTCTGCTCTCTGTATCAGTCCATCTGCACCCCAGTCTCCAACATCTGCTATCTGTAACTGTTTTTCTGCACCCCAGTCTTTAACCTCTGCTCTCTGCAACAGTCCTTCTGCCCCCCAGGCTCCAACCTCTGCTTTCTGCAACAGTCTTTCTGCACCCAAGTCTCCAAACTTTGGTCACTGCAAAATTCCTTCTGCACTCCAGTCTCCAAATTCTGCTCTCTGTAATGATCCTTCTGCACCCCAGTCTCGAACCTCTGCTCTCTGCAACAATCCTTCTGCACCTCAGTGTCCAACCTCTTCTCTATGCAAAGATCCTTTGGCATCCCAGTCTCAAACCTCTGCTCGCTGCAACAATCCTTGTGAACCCCAGTCTGCAACATCTGCTCTCAGCAACAGTTTTTCTGTACCTCAGTCTGAAAACTCTGCTCTCTGCAAAAATCCATCTGCACCCCAGTCTCCAACCTCTTGTCTCGGTACTGCAGTCTCCTACCTCTGTTCTCTGTAAGGGTCCTTATTCACCCCAGTATCCAACCTCTGCTTTCTGTATCAGTCGTTTTGCACCACAGTCTCCAAACTCTGCCATCTGTAAGAGTCCTTCTGCAACTCAGTCTGCAAACTCTGCTCTATGCAACAGTCCTGGTGCACCCCAGTCTCCATCCTCTGCTCTCTGCAACATTTCTTCTGCACCCCAGTCTCCAACATCTGCTATCTGCAACAGTCATTCTCCACTCCAGGTTCCAAACTCTACTCTCTGTAAGAGTCCTTCTGTACTGCATTCTCGAAACTCTGCTCTCTGTAAGGATACTTCTGCACCCGAATCTCCAAACTCTGCTTTCTGTATCAGTCCTTCTGCACTCCAGTCTCCAACCTCTGCTCTGTGCAATTGTCCTTCTGCACCTTAGTCTCTAACGTCTGCTCTCTGCTACAGTTTTTCTGGACCCCAGTCTCCATAATCTACTCTCTGCAACAGTCCTTGTACACCCCAGTCTCCAACCTCTGCTCTTTGTAAGAGTCCTTCTGTACTAAAGACTCTAAAATCTGCTCTCTCTAATGGTTCTCCTGTACCCCAGTATTCAACCTCTGCTTCTTGAATCATTTCTTCTGCACTTCTGTCTCAAATCTCTGCTCTCTATAACAGTCCTTCTGCATCTCAGTCTCGAACCTCTGCTCTCTGCAACAGTTCTTTATGCACCCAAATCTCCAACTTTGCTCTATGCACAAGTCCTTCTGCACCCCAGTATCCAAACTCTGTTCTCTGTAACAATCCTTCTACACCCCAATCTCCAAATTCTGCTCTCTGCAGCAGTCCTTCTTAACCCCAGTCTCCAACCTCTGCTCGCTGTAATATGTTTCTGTACCCCAGTCTCCAAACTCTGTTCTCTGTAACAATCCTTCTACACCCCAATCTCCAAATTCTGCTCTCTGCAGCAGTCCTTCTTAACCCCAGTCTCCAACCTCTGCTCGCTGTAATATGTTTCTGTACCCCAGTCTCCAAACTCTGCTCTCTGTTGCACTCCTTCTGCACCTCAGTCTCCAACCTCTACTCTCTGCAATGGTCCTTCTGCAACCCTGTCTTAAACCTCTGTTCTTGCAACAGTCCTTCTGCTCCACAGTCTCCAATCTCTGCTCTCTGTAAAAGTCCTTTTGTACCCCAGTCTCCAATCTCTGCTCTCTGTAACGGTCCTTCTGCACCCCAGTCTCCAACCTCTGCTTTCTGTATCAGTCCTGCACCTCAGTCTCCAACCTCTGCTATATGTAAGAGTCCTTCTGAACCTCAGTCTCTATCCTTGCTCTCTGAAACAGTCCTTTTGCAACCCAGTCTCCAACCACTGCTCTCTGCAACAATCCTTCTGCACCTCAGTCTCCACCTCTGCTCTCGGTAAGATCCTTCTGAACCCCAGTCTCCAACCTCTGCTCTCTGCAACAGTCCTTCTGCACCTCAGTCTACAACCTCTGCTCTCTGTAACAGTCCTTCTGCACCCTAGTATCCAACCTCTACTCTCTGCAACATTTCTTTTGCACCCCAGTCTTAAACCTGTGCTCTCTGTAAGTGTACTTCTGCACCCAGTATCCAATATCTGCTCTCTGTAAGTATCGTTCTCCACCACAGTCTCCATCCTCTGCTCTTCTCAATGATCATTCTGCACCTCAGTCTCCAAACTCTGCTCTCTGCAAAGATACTTCTGCACCCCAGTCTTCAACCTCTGCTCTCTGTAACAGTTTTTATGCAGCTCAGCCTCCAACCTATACTCTCTCTAAGATCCTTCTGAACACCAGTCTACTACATCTGCTCTCTGAAACGATCCTTTAGAACCCCAGTCTCCAACCTCTGCTCCTTGTAATGGTCCTTCTGCAACCCTGTCTCAAAACTCTGAATTTTGTATCAGTCCTTCTGCACCTCAGTCTCCTACCTCTGCTCTATTTAACAGTCCTTCTGCACCTCAGTCTTCAACCTCTGCTCTCTGCAATTGTCCTTCTGCAAGTCAGTCTTCAAACTCAACTCTCCATAACAGTTATTCTGCAT
Source organism: Ictidomys tridecemlineatus (assembly GCF_052094955.1). Lineage (NCBI taxonomy): Eukaryota > Metazoa > Chordata > Mammalia > Rodentia > Sciuridae > Ictidomys > Ictidomys tridecemlineatus. The sequence continues at coordinate 39,978 of NW_027523258.1, forward strand.
CTCAGTCTCCAAACTCTACTCTCTGTAAGATACTTTTGAAAACCAATCTCCAAACTTTGCTCTCTATAACAGTCCTTCTGCACTACTTCTCCAAGCTCTGCTCTTTGTAACAGGCTTTCTGCACCCCAGTCTCCAACATCTACTCCTGGAACAGTCTATATGCACACAAGTCTCCAACCTCTGCTCTCTGCCACAGTCATTATGTATCCCAGTCTCCAACATCTGCTGTCTACATTAGTCTATCTGCACCTCAGTCTAAAAACTCTGCTCTCTGCCATGATCCTTCTGCACCTCAGTCTCCAACCTGTTTTCTCTGCAACAGTCTTTCTGCACCGCAGTCTCAAAACTCTGCTCTCTGTAACACTCCTTCTTTATTGCAGTCTCCAACCTCTCTTCTCTGTAATGGTCCTTCTGTACCCGAGTCTCCAAACTCTGCTTTCTGTATCAGTTTTTCTGAACCACAGTCTCCAACCTCTGCTCTATGCAACAGTCTTTCTGCAACCCAGTCTCCAACCTCTGCTGTCTGCAAGAATCATTCTTCACCCCAGTCTCCAACATCTGTTTTCTGTATCAGTCCTGGACCACAGTCTCCAAAATCTGCTCTCAGTAACAGCCCTTCTGCACCTCAGTCTCCAACCTCTGCCTTCTGCAACAGTCCTTCTGCACCCCAGTGTCCAACCTCTTCTCTCTGCAACAATCCTTCTGCACCCTAGTCTCTAAAGTCCACTCTCTATCACAGTCCTCCTGCATATCAGACTCCAACCTCTGCACACTGTAAGATTCTTTTGCACCCCAGTCTTCAACCTCTGCTCTCTTCAACGGTCCTTCTGCACCCCAGTCTCTAACCTCTGTTCTCTGCATCAGTTCTTCTGCACCATAGTATCCAACATGTACTCTCTGTAACAGTTCTTTTCCATCCCAGTCGCCAACATCTGCTCTCTATAACAGTACTTTTGTACTGCAGTCTCCAACCACTGCTCTCTCTAAGGGTCCTTCTGGATCCCAATCTCCTACCTCTCCTAACTGCAACAGTCCTTCTACACCCAAGTCTAAACCCTCTGCTCTCTGCAACAGTCTTTCTGCACCCCAGTCTCCAAGCTCTTCTCTCTGCTACGATTCTTCTGCAACTCAGTCTCCAAACTCTACTCTTTGTAACAGTGCTTCTGCACAACAGTCTCCAACCTCTGCTCTCTGTAAGATCCTTCTGCAACCCAATCTCCAAACTCTACTCTCTGTAACAGGCCTCGTGCACCCCAGTCTCAAAGCTCTGCTCTCTGTAACAGGCTTTCTTCACCCCAGCCTCCAAACTCTGCTCTCTGTATCTGTCCTTCTGGACCCCAGTCTTTAACCTCTGCTCTCTGCAACAATCCATATGCACACTGTCTCCAACCTATGCTCGCAGCAACAGTCCATGTACACGCAATCTCCTACATCTGCTCTCTGCAACAGATCTTCTGTACCTCAGTCTGAAAACTCTGCTTTCTTCAACAATCTTTCTGCACCCCAGTCTCCAAACTCTGCTCTCTGTAACAGTCCTTCTGTACATCAGTCTCCAACCTCTGCTTTCTGTAAGACCCTTTTAAACCCAGTCTGCAAACTCTGCTCACTGAAACACTCCTTCTGCACCCCAGTCTCCAATCTCTGCTCTCTGTAACAGGCCTTCTGCACCCCAGTCTCCCACCACTGCTCTCTGTAAGAGGCATTCTTTACCCCAGTCTCCAACAGCTACTCTCTGTAATGATGCTTGTGCACCCCAGTCTCCAACCACTTTTCTCTGCAACAGTCCTTCTGCACCCCAGTCTCCAACCTCTGCTCTGTGTAAGATTTTTCTGCACACAAGTCTCCAAACTCTACTCGCTGTAACATTCCTCTGGAACCCAGTCTCCAAACTCTGCTCTGTGTAACAATAACTCTGGACCTCAGTCTCAAACCTCTCCTCTCTGCGAAGGTGCTTCTCCACCCTAGTTCCCAAACTCTCTTCTCTGCAACAGTCGTTCTGTACCCCAGTCTTTAATCTTTGCTCGCTATAGCAGTCCTTCTGTACCTGAGTCTCCAACCTCTGCTCTCTTTATCCGTCCTTCTGCACCCCAGTCTCCAACATCTGCTTTCTCTATAAGTCCTCCTGCACCCCAATCTCCTACCTCTGCTCACTTTAACAGTCTTTCTGCACCTCAGTCTCCAACCTCTTGTTTCTGCAACAGTCCTCCTGCACCCACATCTCCACCCTCTACTTTCTGCAACATTCCTTCTGCACCCGAGTCTCCTACCTGTGTTCTCTGTAAAAGTCCTTCTGCACCCCAGTCTCAAACCTCTGCTCTCTGTAACGATGCTTCTGCACCCCAGGCTCCAAACTATGCTCTCTGTAACAGTCCTACTATACCTCAGTCTCCAAACTCTGCTCTCTGTAACGGTCCTTCCGCACCCCAGTCTCCAAACTCTGCTTTGTGTATCAGTCATTCTGCAACCCAGTCTCCAACCTCTGCTCTCTGTAACAGTCCTTCTGCACCTCAGTCTCTAACCTCTGCTCTCTGTAACAGTCTATCTGCACCCCCGTCTCAAATCTATGCTCTCTGCAACATTTCTTCTGCACCCCAGTATCCAAAGTATGCTCTCTGTAACTGTCCTTCTGCACCCCATTCTCCAACCTCTGCTCTCTGTAAGTTCCTTTTGCACCTCAGTCTCCAACCTCTGATCTCTGTAACTGTCCTTCTGCACCCCATTCTCCAACCTCTGCTCTCTGTAAGTTCCTTTTGCACCTCAGTCTCCAACCTCTGCTCTCTGCAACGATACTTCTGCACCTCAGTCTTCAAACTCTGCTTTCTGTAACATTCCTTCTGCATCTAAGTCTCTAACCTGTGCTCTCTGTAAAAATCTTTCTGCAATTCAATCTCCAAACTCTGCTCTCTGTAACAGTCCTTCTGCACCACAGTATCCAAACTCTGCTCTCTGTAATGATCCTTCTGCACCTCAGTCTCCAACCAATGCTCTCTGTAACAGGCCTTCTGCACTGCAGTCTCTAACCTCTGGTCTCTGTAACAGTTCTTCTGCACCCCAGACTTCAAGCTCTACTCTCTGATACAGTCCTTCTGCACACAAATCAAAAATCTGCACTCTGTTACAATTCTTCTGAACCTCAGTCTCAAAACTCTGCTCTCTTTAACAGTTCTTCTGAACCAGATCTCCAAACTCTGCTCTCTGTAACACTCCTTATGCAACCCAGTCTCCATCCTCTGCTCTCTGTAAGAATCCTTTTGCACCCCAGTCTCCAACCTCTGCTCTCTATAAAAGTCTTTCTGCACCTTAGTCTCCAAACTCTGCTCTCTGTAACGATCCTTCTGCACCTCAGTCTCCAAACTCTGCTCTCTGTAACAGTCCTTCTGCACCCCAGTCTCCAACATCTTTTCTCTGCAATGGTTCTTCTGCAAACCTGTCTCCAAACTCTGCTCGCTGTAACAGTCATTCTGTACCGCAGTCTCCAAACTCTTCTCTCTGTAACGGTCCTTCTGCACCCCAATTGCCAACCTCTTTTTTCTGTAATAGTCCTTCTGCCTCTCAGACTAGATCTTATGCTCTCTGTAACAGTCCTTCTGCACCTCAATCTGAAACCTCTACTCTCTGCAATGATCCTTCTGTACTCCAGTCTCCGAAATGTGCTATCTGTAACAGTCCTTCTGCACCCCAGTTTCAGACCTCTGCTCTCTGTAAAAGGCCTTTTGCACTCCAGTTTCCAAACTCTGCTCTCTGTAAAAGGCCTTCTGCACTCCAGTCTCCAACCTCTTCTCTCTACAACAATTTTCTGCACCTCAGTTTCCAAACACTACTCACTGCAACAGTCTTTCTGCACCCTAGTCTCCAACCTCTGCTCTCTGTAAGATTCTTCTTCGCCTCAGTCTCCAACCTCTGCTCTCTGTAACAGTCAATATGAACCCCAGTATCCAACCTATGCTCTCTGTAACAATCTTCTGCACCTAAATCTCCAACCTCAGCTCTCTTCATTGGTGCTTCTGCACCCCAGTCTCCAAAATCTCTTCTCTGCTACAGTCCTTCTACACACCAGTTTCCAACCTCTGCTTTCAGTATCAGTTCTTCTGTACCCCAGTCTCCAACCTCTGCTCTCTGTAACAGTCCTTCTCCACCTCAGTTTACAACCTCTGCTCTCTGTAACTGTCCTTCTGCACCCCATTCTCCAACCTCTGCTCTCTGTAAGTTCCTTTTGCACCTCAGTCTCCAACCTCTACTCTCTGCAATGATCCTTCTGTACTCCAGTCTCTGAAATGTGCTATCTGTAACAGTCCTTCTGCACCCCAGTTTCAGACCTCTGCTATCTGTAAAAGGCCTTCTGCACTCCAGTTTCCAAACTCTGCTCTCTGTAAAAGGCCTTCTGCACTCCAGTCTCCAACCTCTTCTCTCTACAACAATTTTCTGCACCTCAGTTTCCAAACACTACTCACTGCAACAGTCTTTCTGCACCCTAGTCTCCAACCTCTGCTCTCTGTAAGATTCTTCTTCGCCTCAGTCTCCAACCTCTGCTCTCTGTAACAGTCAATATGAACCCCAGTATCCAACCTATGCTCTCTGTAACAATCATCTGCACCTAAATCTCCAACCTCAGCTCTCTTCATCGGTGCTTCTGCACCCTAGTCTCCAAAATCTCTTCTCTGCTACAGTCCTTCTACACACCAGTTTCCAACCTCTGGTTTCAGTATCAGTTCTTCTGTACCCCAGTCTCCAACCTCTGATCTCTGTAACAGTCCTTTTCCACCTCAGTTTACAACCTCTGCTCTCTGTAAATATCCTTCTGCACCCCATTCTCAAACCTCTGCTCTCTGCAGTAATCCTTCTGCACCTCAGTTTCCAAACTCTGCTCTCTGCAACAATTCTTCTGTACCCCAGTCTCCAACATCTTCTCTCTGAAACAGTCCTTCGGCACCCCAGTCTCCAACCTCTGCTCTCTGTACCAATCCTTTTACACCTCAGTCTCCAAACTCTGCTCTCTATAACAGTCCTTCAGTACCTCAGTCACCAACATCTGCTCTCTGTAACAGGCCTTATGCACCCCAGTCTTCAAACTCTGCTCTCTGTAACAGTTCTTCTGCACCCCAGTCTCGAACCTCTGTTCTCTGTAACAGTCCTTCCTCACCCGAGTCTCCAAACTCTGCTCTCTGTAACAATCCTTCTGCACCCCAGTCTCCAACCTCTGCTTTCTGTGCAGTTCTTCTGCACCACAATCTCCAACCTCTGCTCTCTGTAATGAAACTTCTGCAACCCAGTCTAAAACATCTGCTCTCTGCAACGATCTTTCTTCTACCCATTCTCCAAACTCTGCTCTCTGTAAAAGTCCCTTTGTATCGCAGTCTCCAACCTCTTCTCTTTGTAATGGTTTTTCTGCTCACCAATTGCCAACCTCTGGTTTCTGTAACAGTCATTCTACACCTCAGACTCCAAACTCTGCTCTCTGTAAAAGTCCTTCAGCGCCTCATTCTGAATCCTCTGCCCTCTTCAACGATCCTTCTGCACCCCAGTCTTAAAATTGTGCTATCTGTAACAGTCCTTCTGCACCCCAGTCTCCAACCTCTGCTCTCTGTAACAGGCCTTCTGCACCCCTGTCTCCCACCTCTTCTCTCTGCAACGATCCTCTGCACCTCAGTCTCCAACCTCTGCTCTCTGCAACAGTCCTTTTGCACTCCAGTCTCCAATTTGTGCTCCCTGTAAGATCATTCTGCATCCAAGTCTCCAACATCTGCTCTCTTTAAGAGTCCTTCTGCACCCCAGTATCCAACGTCTGCTCTTTGTAAAAGTCCTTCTGCACCTCAGTTTCAAAACTTTGCTCTCTGTAATGGTCCTTCTGCACCCCAGTCTCCAACATCTGCTCACTGCAACGATCCTTCTTCTCAACAGGCTCCAACCTCTGCTCTCTGCAATTGTCTTTCTGCACCCCAGTCTCCAAACTCTGCTCTCTGTAACAGTCCTTCTGTACCGCAGTCTCCAAACTCTTCTCTCTGTAATGGTCCTTCTGAACCCAATGCCAACCTCTGGTTTCTGTAACAGTCCTTCTGCAAATCAGACTCCAACCTCTGCTCTCTATTACAGGTCTTCTGCAACCCAGTCTCCAAACTCTGCTCTGTAACAGGACATCTGCACCCCAGTCTCCAAAAACTTATCTATGCAACCATTCTTCTGCACCTCAGTCTTCAACCTCTGTTCTCTGCAACAGTCCATCTGCACCCCAGGCTTCAAACTCTGCTCTCTGTAATAGTCCTTCTGTACCGCAGTCTCTAACCTCTTCTCTCTCTAACGGTCATTCTACACCCCAGTTTCTAAATGCTTCTTTGTGTATCAGTTATTCTGCACCTCAGTCTCCAACCAGTGCTCTCTTTATAAGTCCTTCTGCACCTCAGTCTCCAACGTCTGCTTTCTGCAACAGTCTTTCTATACCCCAGTCTCCAACCTCTGTGCTCTGCAATGATCCTTCTGCACCACAGTCTCCAACGTCTGTTCTCTGCAACAGTCTTTCTGACCCCAGTCTCCAGCCTCTGCTCTCTGTAAGATCCTTCTGCACCCCAGTTTCCAAACTGTGCTCGTTGTGAAATTTTTTCTGAACCCCAGTCTCCAGCCTCTGCTCTTTGTAACAGTACTTCTGTACCACAGTCTCCAGTCTCTGCTCACTGCTACATTTCCTCTGCACACCAGTCTCCAAACTGTGCTCTCTGTAACTGTCTTTCTTACCCCAGTCTCCAAACTCTGCTCTCTGTAATGATCTTTCTGCACCTCAGTCTTTAACCTCTGCTCTCTGCAACGATCCTTCTGAACTTCTGTTTGAAACCTCTGCTCTCTGCAACGATCCTTCTGCACCCAAGTTTCCAACCTCTGCTCTCTGTAATAGTCCTTCTACACCTCTGTCTCCAACCTCTCCTCTCTGTAGCAATCCTTCTGCACCTCAGTCTCCAACCTCTGCTCTCTTTAACAGTCCTTCTGCACCTCAGTCTTCAACCGATGCTCTCTGAAACAGGCTTTCTACACCCCAGTCTCCAACCTTTGCTCTCTGTAACAGTTCTTCTGCACCCCAATCTCGAAAATCTGCTCTCTGTAACAGTACTTCTGCAACCCAGTCTCCAACCTCTTCTCTCTGCAACGATCCTTCTACACCTCAGTCTCCAACCTCTGATCTCTGCAACAGTCCTTCTGCACCCCAGTCTCCAGACTCTGCTCTTTTTAAGATCCTTTTGCATCCCTTTCTCCAACCTCTGCTCTCTGTAACAGTCCTCCTGCACCCAGTATCCAACCTCTGCTCTCTGTAAAAGTCCTTTTGCACCTCAGTCTCCAAACTTTGCTCTCTGTAATGGTCCTTCTGCACTCCATTCTCCAACCTCTGCTCTCTGTAACAGGCCTTCTGAAATCCAGTCTCCAAACTCTGATCTGTAACAGTACTTCTGCAACCAGGTCTCCAACCACTTCTCTATGCAACGATCATTCTGCACCTCAGTCTCCAAACTCTGTTCTCTGCAACAGTCCTTGTGCACCCCAGGCTTCAATCTCTGCTCTCTGTAATATTCCTTCTGTACCGCAGTCTACAACCTCTGCTCTCTGTAACGGTCATTCTGCACCCCAGTTTCCAAATGCTGCTTTGTGTATAAGTTATTCTGCACCCCAGTCTCCAACCAGTGCTCTCTGTAAAAGTCCTTCTGCATCACAGTCTCCAATGTCTGTTCTCTGCAACAGTCTTTCTAACCCCAGTCTCCAGCCTCTGCTCAGTGTAAGATCCTTCTGCACCCCAGTTTCCAAACTGTGCTCTCTGTAACATTCCTTCTGAACCCCAGTCTCCAGCCTCTGCTCTTTGTAACAGTACTTCTGTACCACAGTCTCCAATCTCTGCTCACTGCAACATTTCCTCTGCACACCAGTCTCCAAACTGTGCTCTGTGTAACTGTCTTTCTGACCCCAGTCTCCAAACTCTGCTCTCTGTAACGATCTTTCTGCACCTCAGTCTTCAACCTCTGCTCTCTGCAACGATCCTTCTGAACCTCAGTTTGCAACCTCTGCTCTCTGCAATGATCCCTCTGCACCACAGTTTGCAACCTCTGCTCACAGTAACACACCTTCTACACCTCTGTCTCCAACCTCTCTTCTCTATACGAATCCTTCTGCACCTCAGTCTCAAACGTCTGCTCTATTTAACAGTCCTTCTGCACCTCAGTCTCCAAACTCTGCTCTCTGTAACAGGCTTTCTGCACCCCAGTCTCTAAACTTTGCTCTCTGTAACAGTTCTTCTGCACCCCAATCTTGAACCTCTGCTCTCTGTAACAGTCCTTCGGCAACCCAGTCTCCAACCTCTTCTCTCTGCAGCGATCCTTCTGCACCTCAGTCTCCAACCTCTGCTCTCTGCAACAGTCCTTCTACACCCTAGTCTCCAGACTCTGCTCTCTTTAAGATCCTTTTGCATCCATTTCTCCAACCTCTGCTCTCTGTAACAGTCCTCCTTCACCCCACTATCCAACCCCTGCTCTCTGTAAAATTCCTTTTGCACCTCAGTCTCCAACCTTTGCTCTCTGTAATGGTCTTTCTGTACCCCAGTTTCCAACCTCTGTTCTCTGTAACAATCCTTATGCACCTCAATCTCCAACATCTGCTCTCTGTAACAATCCTTATGCATCCTAGTCTCCAAAATTTGCTCTCTACAACGGTTTTTCTGCACCAAAGTCTCCAAACTGTCCTCTCCCTAACAGTCCTTCTATACCGCAGTCTCCAACCTCTTCTCTCTATAACGGTCTTTCTGCACCCCAATTGCCAACATCTGCTTTCTGTAACAGTCCTTCTGCAACTCAGATTCCAACCTCTGCTCTCTGTAACAGTCCTTCTATGTCTCAGTCTGAAACCTCTACTCTCTGCAACGATCCTTCTGCACCCCAGTCTCCAACCTCTGATCTGTGTAACAGGTCTTCTGCACCCCAGTCTCCAAACTGTGCTCTCTTAAACAGGCCTTATACACCCCAGTCTCCAACCTCTTCTCTCTGCAACGATCCTTCTACACCTCAGTCTCCAACCTCTGCTCTCTGCAACAGTCCTTCTAAACCCCAGTCTGCAACCTCTGCTCTCTGCAATGATCCTTCTGCACCCAGTCTACAACATCTGTTCTCTGCAACAGTCCTTCTGCACCTCAGTCTGAAAACTCCGCTCTCTGCAATGATCCTTGTACACCCAGTCTCAAAACTCTGCTTTCTGTAACAGTCTTTGTGCACGTCATTCTCCAACCTCTGATATCTGTAACAGTCTTTCTGAACCCTGTCTCCAACCTCTGCTCTCTGTAAGAATCTTCTGCTCCAAGGTTTCCAAACTCTGCTCTCTGTAACATTCCTTCTGGGACCCAGTCTCCAACCTCTGCTCTCCGTAAAAGTCCTTCTCCTCCCCAGTCTCCAGCCCCTGCTCTCTGTAACAGTCCTTCTGTACCACAGTCTCCAACCTCTGCTCTCTGTAACTGTCGTTCTGTACCGCAGTCTCTAAACTCTGCTCTCTTCAACGGTCCTTCTGCACCCCATTATCCAACCTCTCTTGTCTGCAAGAGTCCTTCAGCACCTCAGTATCCAACCACTTCTCCCTGCCACAATCCTTTTGCACCCCAGTCTCCAACATCTGCTCTATGCAACAGTCCTTCTCCACCTCAGTCTGAAAACTCTGCTCTCTGCAATGATCCTTGTGCACCCCAGTCTACAAACTCTGCACTCTGAAACAGTCCTTCTGTACTGCAATCTCCAACCTCTGCTCTCTGTAACAGTCCTTCTGCACCCCAGTCTCCACCTTCTGCTTTCTGTATCAGTCCTTCTGCACCCCAGTCTTCAACCTCTGCACTCTGTAACAGTCCTTCTCTACCCCACTCTCCAGCCTCTGATCTCTGTAACAGTCCTCCTGTAGTGCAGTCTCCAAAATCTGCTCTCTGTAAGGGTCCTTCAGCACCCCAGTCTCTAATCTCTGCTTTTTGTATCAGTCCTTCTGCACCCCAGTCTTCAACATCTGCTCTCTGTAACAGTCCTTCTGCACCTCACTCTCTAACCTCTACTCTCTGTAACAGTCCTCCTGCACCTCAGTCTCCAACATTTGCGCTTTGTAAGATTCTTCTGCAACCCAGTCTCCAAACTCTGCCCTCCGTAACAGTCTTTCAGCACCCCTTCTCCAAACTCTGTTCTCTGTAACAGTCCTTCTGCACACAAGTCTCAATACTCTGCTCTCTACAACGATCCTTCCACACCCCAGTTTCCATCCTCTGCTCTCTGAAACAGTCCTTCTCCACGCCAGTCTCCAACCTCTGCTCTCTGTAACAGTCCTCCAGTAGTGCAGTATCCAAAATCTCCTCTCTTTAAGGGTTCTTCTGCACCCCAGTCTCCAAACTCTGTTCTCTGTAACAGTCCTTCTAAACCTCAGTGTCCAAACTCTGCTCTCTGCAACAGTCCTTCTGCACCTCAGTCTGAAATCTCTGTTCTCTGCAACAATCCTTCTGCACCCCAGTGTCCAATCACTGCTCTCTGTAACACTCCTGCTGTACCTCAGTCTCCAACCTCTGCTCTCTATAAGATCTTTCTGCAACCCTATCTCCAAACCCTGCTTTCTGTAAGAGTCCTTCTGCACCCCAGTCTCAGACCTCTGCTCTCTGTAACAGTCCTTTTGCACCCCATTCTCCAACCTCTGCTCTCTGTAACAGTGCTTCTGCATCTCAGTCTACAAACTCTGCTATCTGCAACAGTCCTTCTGCAACCCAGTCTCCAAACTCTCCTTACTGTATCAGTCCATCTGCACCACAATTTTTAACCTCTGCTCTCTGTAACTATCTTTCTGCACCTCAGTCTGAAAACTCTATTCTCTACAAGGATCCTTCTGCACCCCAGTCTCCAATCTCTGCTCTCTGTAACAGTCCTTTTGCAACTCAGTCTCCAAATTCAGCTCTCTGCAATGATTCATCTGCACCTCAGTTTCAAAAGTCTACTCTCTGTAACAGTGCTTCTGCACCCCAGTCTCAAACTTCTGCTGTCTGCAACGATCCTTCTGCACACCAGTCTCCAACTTCTGCTCTCTGCAACAGTCCTACTGCACCCCAGTTTCCAACCTCTGCTCTTTGCAACGATCCTTCTGCACCCCCAGTATCCAACATGTGCTCTATGCAACAGTTATTTTGCACCTATATCTCCAACCTCTGCTCTCTGCAAGAGTCCTTCTGCACCTCAGTCTGAAAACTCTGTTCTCTGCAATGATCCTTCTGCAACCCAGTCTCCAAAATCTGCTCTCTGTAATAGTCCTGTTGCACCTCAGTCTCGAATCTCTGCTCTCTGTAAGATCCTTCTGCAACTCTGTCTTCAAACTCTGCTCTCCGTAACGACCTTCTGTACCCCAGTCTCCAACCTCTGCTCTCTGCAACAGTCCTTCTAAACCCAAGTCTTCAAATTCTGCTCTCTGCAACAGTCCTACTGCACCCCAGGCTCCAACTTCTGTTCTCTGTAACAATCCTTCTTCACCTCAGTTACCAAACTCTTTTCTCTGCAATAGTCCTTCTTCACCACAGTCTCCATACTCTGCTCTCTGTAGCAATCTTTCTGCACCCCAGTCACCAAACACTGCTATCTACAACAATCTTTTTGCACCCCAGTATCCAACCTCTACTCTCTGCAAAAGTCATTCTGCAACCCAGTCTCCAACCTCTACTCTCTGCAACGATTCTTTTGCACCCCATTCTTCAACATCTGCTCTCTGCAAACGTCCTTCTGCACCCCAGTCTCCAACATCTGCTTTCTGCAACAGTCTTTCTGAAACTCAGTCTGAAAACTCTGCTCTCTGCAATGATCGTTGTGCACCCCAGTCTCCAAAATCTCCTTTCTGTAACAGTCCTTCTGCACGCCAGCCTCCAAACTCTGATCTCTGTAAGATCCTTCTGCACCCCAGTTTGCAAATCTACTCTCTGTAACATTCTTTCTGCTCCCCAGTCCTCAACCTCTGCTCTCTGTATCAGTCCTTCTGCTCCCCAGTCTCCAACCTCTGCTCTCTGTAACAGTCCTTCTGTACCACAGTCCCCAACCTCTTCTCTCTGTAACGGTTTTTCTGCACCACAGTCTCCAACCGCTCCTTTCTGTATGATTCCTTCTGCACTACAGTTACCAACCTCTGCACTCTGCAACATTCCTTCTACACCTCAGAATCCAGCCTCTGCTCTCTGCGACAGTTCTTCTGCACCCTTGTCTCCAAACTCTGCTCTCTGCAACAGTTCTTCTGCACCCCAGTCTGCAAGGTCTGCACTCTGAAATAGACCTTCTCCACACCAGTCTCCAACCTCTGCTCTCTTTAACAGTCCTCCTGGAGTGCAGTCTCCAAAATCTTCTCTCTGTAGGGGTCCTTCTGCAACCAAGTATCGAACCTCTGCTTTCTGTAACAGTCCTTCTACACCCCAGTCTCCAAACTCTGCTATCTGTAACAGTCCTTGTGCACCCCAGTCTCCAACTTCTGCTCTCTATAACAATACTTATGCACCCCAGTCTCAAACCTCTGCTCTCTACAACGATCCTTTTGCACCCCATTCTTCAACCTCTGTTCTCTGCAAAAGTACTTCGGATCCCCAGTATCCAACATCTGCGCTCTGCAACAGTCCTTCTGAACCTTAGTCTTAAAACTCTGCTCTCTGAAACAATCTTTGTGCACCCCAGTCTCCAAACTCTGCTTTCTGTAACAGTCCTTCTGCACCTCAGTCTCCAAAATCGGTTCTCTGTAACAGTGCTTCTGCACCGCAGCCTCCAACCTCTGCTCTCTGTAAAATCCTACTGCACCCCAGTTTTCAAATCTTCTCTCTGTAACATTCCTTGTGCTCCCCAGTCTCCAACCTCTGCTCTCTGTAAGAGTCCTTGTGCTCCCAGTCTACAACCTCTGCTATCTGTAACAGTCTTTCTGCACCACAGTCCCCAACATCTCCTTTCTGTATCATTCTTTCTGCACCACAGTTTCCAACCTCTGCTTTCTGCAACCTTCCTTCTACACCTCAGTCTCCAACCTCTGCTCTCTGTAACAGGCCTTTTGCACCCCATTCTCCAACCTCTACTCTCTGTAAAAGTGCTTCTGCACCTCAGTCTACAAACTCTGCTCTCTGCAGCAGTCCTTCTGCACCCCAGTCTCCAAACTCTGCTTACTGTATCAGTCCATCTGCACCACAATTTCCAAAGTCTGCTCTCTGTAACAGACTTTCTGCACCTCAGTCTACAAACTCTGCTCTCTGCAACAGTCCTTCTGCTTCCCAGTCTCCAACATTTGCTCTCTGCAACAGTCCTTCTGCACCCCAATCTGAACCTGTGCTCTCAGCAACAGTCCTTATACACCACAGTGTCCGGCGTCTTCTGTCTACAACAGTCCCTGTGCATCCCAGTCTCCAACTTCTGCTCTATGTAACAATCCTTCTGCACCTCAGTCTCCAACCTCTGTTCTCTGCAACGGTCCTTCTGCACCTCAGTCTCAAAAAACTATTGCATGTAAAAGTACTTCTGAACACCTTCTTCATACTCTGCTCTCTGTAACAGGCCTTCTGCACCCCAGTCTCCCAACTCTGTCCTCTATAAAAATCCTTCTGCACCCCAGTCTCAAAATTTTGATCTCTACAATGATCTTTCTGCACCCCAGTGTCCAAAATCTGCTCTATGCAACAGTCCTTCTGCACCCCAGTCTTCAACATGTGCTCTCTACAAAAGTCCCTCTGCACCTCAGTTTGAAAACTCTGTTCTCTACAAGGATCTTTCTGCACCCCAGTCTCCAATCTATGCTGTCTGTAACAGTCCTGCTACACCTCGCTCTACAACCTCTGCTCTCAGTAAGATCCTAGTGAACTTTGTCTATAAACTCTGTTCTCTTTAGGAGTTCTTCTGCAAGTCAATCTGAAAACTCTGTTCTCTATAAGGATCCTCCTGCACCCCAGTCTCCAATCTCTGTTCTCTGTACAGTCCTTTTGCACCTCAGTCTCCAAACTCAGGTTTCTGCAACGATCCATCTGCACCTCAGTTTCGAAAGT